>NC_070593.1:1517692-1520192 GCF_027409825.1 Scomber japonicus
CGCACTAACACACTGCTGCTGCTCTACTGCAATAACACACTGCTGCTGCTGCTCTACCGCACTAACACACTGCTGCTGCTCTACCGCACTAACACACTGCTGCTGCTGCTCTACTGCACTAACACGCTGCTGCTGCTGCTCTACTGCACTAACACACTGCTGCTCTACCGCACTAACACACTGCTGCTCTGCTGCACTAACACACTGCTGCTGCTCTACTACACTAACACACTGCTGCTGCTGCTCTACTGCACTAACACACTGCTGCTCTACTGCACTAACACACTGCTGCTGCTGCTCTACTGCACTAACACACTGCTGCTGCTCTACCGCACTAACACACTGCTGCTGCTCTACCGCACTAACACACTGCTGCTGCTCTACCGCACTAACACACTGCTGCTGCTGCTCTACCGCACTAACACACTGCTGCTCTACCGCACTAACACACTGCTGCTCTACCGCACTAACACACTACTGCTGCTGCTCTACTGCACTAACACACTGCTGCTCTACCGCACTAACACACTACTGCTGCTGCTCTACTGCACTAACACACTACTGCTGCTGCTCTACCACACTAACACACTGCTGCTGCTGCTCTAACACACTGCTGCTGCTCTACTGCACTAACACACTGCTGCTGCTCTACCGCACTAACACACTACTGCTGCTCTACCGCACTAACACACTGCTGCTGCTCTACTGCAATAACACACTGCTGCTGCTGCTCTACCGCACTAACACACTGCTGCTGCTCTACCGCACTAACACACTGCTGCTGCTGCTCTACTGCACTAACACGCTGCTGCTGCTGCTCTACCGCACTAACACACTGCTGCTGCTGCTCTACTGCACTAACACACTGCTGCTGCTCTACTGCACTAACACACTGCTGCTGCTGCTCTACTACACTAACACACTGCTGCTGCTGCTCTACTGCACTAACACACTGCTGCTGCTCTACTGCACTAACACACTGCTGCTGCTCTACTGCACTAACACACTGCTGCTCTACTGCACTAACACATTGCTGCTGCTGCTCTACTGCACTAACACACTGCTGCTCTACTGCACTAACACACTGCTGCTGCTGCTGTACCGCACTAACACACTGCTGCTGCTGCTCTACTGCAGTAACACACTGCTGCTGCTGCTCTACTGCACTAACACACTGCTGCTCTACTGCACTAACACACTGCTGCTGCTCTAATGCACTAACACACTGCTGCTGCTGCTCTACCGCACTAACACTCTGCTGCTCTACTGCACTAACACACTGCTGCTCTACTGCACTAACACACTGCTGCTGCTGCTCTACCGCACTAACACACTGCTGCTGCTGCTCTACTGCAGTAACACACTGCTGCTGCTGCTCTACTGCACTAACACACTGCTGCTCTACTGCACTAACACACTGCTGCTGCTCTAATGCACTAACACACTGCTGCTGCTGCTCTACCGCACTAACACTCTGCTGCTCTACTGCACTAACACACTGCTGCTGCTGCTCTACTGCACTAACACACTGCTGCTGCTGCTCTACCGCACTAACACTCTGCTGCTCTACTGCACTAACACACTGCTGCTGCTGCTCTACCACACTAACACACTGCTGCTGCTGATCTACCGCACTAACACACTGCTGCTGCTGCTCTACCGCACTAACACATTGCTGCAGCTGCTCTACCACACTAACACACTGCTGCTGCTCTACTACACTAACACACTGCTGCTGCTCTACAGCACTAACACACTGCTGCTGCTGCTCTACCGCACTAACACACTGCTGCTCTACTGCACTAACACACTGCTGCTCTACTGCACTAACACACTGCTGCTCTACTGCACTAACACACTGCTGCTGCTCTACCGCACTAACATACTGCTGCTCTACCGCACTAACACACTGCTGCTGCGTCGTAAAGGTAAAAGTCGTACCCAGTCTTGGCGGAGTGAGTCCGTCCGTGGTCGCAGAGGCAGGTGAGGGCGTCACAGCGTTTGTAAACCTCCAGCAGCTCCGAATACGCGTTCGCCTCCAACTCCCATGATGCATCTCTGCAGGGAGAGCGACAGAGCAGGAAGTGAGAAACAGAGATCGACAGCAATAGTATGTCGGTTGGTAGCAACATATTAATGACCGTGTTACCTCTCTGGGATGTAGATTCCCATCCTCAGCATCTCCTCCTGGAAGTTCTCCTTGTTGTTGCAGAGAGTACATCTGAAGAAGAACAGGCCTGCACTGTGAGCCTGACGCTGCCACACAAAAACACACATATGTATATACGGGTCAATGAGGGGGTTTTTGTGTCTGTGTGGTTTAGTCAAGGTTTAGTTTTGTGGACCCAGCATCAAATTTCTGCTTTTAATCCATTTAGAGAGAATATATTAGAGGATTATGGTAAAAATGTCTAAGTGGTGTAACCATAAAAACTTTAGAAAAATAAGAAAATAGTCAATTAAACACCTTCCTTCCTTCCTACCTAACACCATATCAACT
>NC_070593.1:1525192-1542692 GCF_027409825.1 Scomber japonicus
GTGATGTAGTATGCAGTATTACAGTAAAAGTACTGCAGTATTATAGTGATGTAGTATGTAGTATTACAGTAAATGTACTGCAGTATTATGAGTGATGTAGTATGCAGTATTACAGTAAAAGTACTGCAGTATTATGAGTGATGTAGTATGTAGTATTACAGTAAAGTACTGCAGTATTATGAGTGATGTAGTATGCAGTATTACAGTAAAAGTACTGCAGTATTATGGGTGATGTAGTATTATTACAGTAAAAGTACTGCAGTATTATAGTGATGTAGTATGCAGTATTACAGTAAAAGTACTGCAGTATTATGAATGATGTAGTATGCAGTATTACAGTAAAAGTACTGCAGTATTATGGGTGATGTAGTATTATTACAGTAAAAGTACTGCAGTATTATAGTGATGTAGTATGCAGTATTACAGTAAAAGTACTGCAGTATTATAGTGATGTAGTATGCAGTATTACAGTAAAAGTACTGCAGTATTATAGTGATGTAGTATGCAGTATTACAGTAAAAGTACACAAGCTTTGAATGAGAAGAAAACACTTTGATCACTGTTGATAAAAATCATCTTTATTGATTATTGAAGCTTCAGATTGTTGACAGATCCAATCAGTAAAGTGTGATCAATGATTTCATGTTCAGATTGACTTCATCCACACAGTCAGTTAGTGTAACCCAGAATGTCAGCTATGTACAAGAACATCATTAATGATTATTATCATGATCATTACAGTTTGATTGAACATTTCTTTATGAATTTACAAAGTGATGAGAACAAAATATCTGTGATGAAGGAAGTTCTGCTGTTTTCTCTGTTTAAGAAACAACAGACACAAATACATCAATACAAACATGAAACTAACATTTAGAACAAAGAGAAGTTCACATTTTCATCTGAAGAAATGTCAGTGAAGGTTAAAAACATGGTGATGAGCAGTGAGAGCCTCCATGGATAAAAACACACAGGAAAAAGTCACATTTAAAGAAACTGAATATATCAACGACACATACATAAAGTGAAATAAAGGGTTGAATATCCCTATTAGCATGTCAGCTGATCTCTGAGCAGCTCAGAAACATGGAGACAAAAACATGAAGAATTACAACATCTGACACATGAAGTCTGAAATGACTTCTGTCTATTTCACTTTACACAACTCAGCTGTGGCTCCATAATAAAGCCTAAGTCCAGCATAGAGAGGCTGAGTGAATGTGGTCTGGACTCTGTGGAGGAGAGTCATGGTTTCAGAGACTCTGTAGAAGGACAGAATACCTGCTCTGTGATCCAGGTACACTCCGACTCTGGAGGAAACAGGAACTGAGATGCAAGTTTCAATGTTGTTGAAGAAAAATATATAACTCTTACCGTCATAAAATAAAGACCAAGATTTGCCATTATATCCAAATAGACATTTATTTCCTGATCTGCTGATGTTCTTGTATGCGACTGCTACATCACCTCCTCCTGCTCTCCACTCCACCTCCCAGTAACAACGTCCAGTCAGACTCTCTCTACTCAGAACCTGAAGACAGTCAGTGTATCTGTCTCTGTGTCTAGAATAAGACTGCCGTTGACTCATAAATTCAACTTTTCTGTTCCCCTCAGATAATACCAGCTGTGTGTTTACTGTGTTTGGATCCAGAGTGATTTCACGTGAATATTTTAAGAACTCAGCTCTGGTCTTGGGCTTTGGTTCTGACAGTAAAACTTTCACGTCAGTCACTGTCTGTAAGATGTTTGTCCATTTGTCCCTAAGGAGGTCCTGTAGTTTATCTCTGAGCTCTGACACAGCTGCTGTCACATCCTCAAAGCATCTCAGAGGACGGATATTGATGCTGGATGAGTCTGTAGGTTCACTGAGTTGTGACACTGAGGGGTAGTTGTGTAGAAACTGGTTGTGATCCTCTGTGTGTGAGAGCTGCTTCAGTTCAGCGTCTTTCCTCTTCAGCTCAGTGATCTCCTGCTGCAGCTTCTCCTGAAGCTCTTTGACTCGACTCTCTTCAGTTTCCTGCTGGGATCTGATCTGCTGCTTCACATCAGAGCTTCTTTTCTGGAGGAGACGGATCAGCTGAGTGAAGATCTTCTCACTGTCCTCCACTGCTTTATCAGCAGAGCGACTGACGGCCTCCACCTCCTGTTGAAGCAGCTTCACATCTTTCTCTCTGTCCTGGATTCTCTGCTGGATGTTTAGTCGACTCACCTCGAGCTCTCTCTGCCTCTCAGTCCTTTCTGCAGCAGCTGGGACTGTGTCGTGGCCTTTATGATCCTCCATAGTGCACAGATAACAGATACACTTCTTATCTGTACGGCAGAATATCTTCATCACCTCATCATGACGAGAGCAGATATTCTCCTCGAGCTTCTCCGAGGGCTCCACCAGCTTGTGTTTCTTTAATTTGGTTGATTCAAAGTGAGACTGGAGGTGATTCTCACAGTAAGAGATCAGACACTGCAGACAGGACTTGAAGGCTTTCAGCTTCCTCCCAGTGCAGACATCACAGGCCACGTCTTCAGGTCCAGCATAGCAGTGATCAGCAGGAGCAGCTTGGAGTCCAGTCTTCTTCAGCTGCTCCACTAAAGCTGCTAACAGGGTGTTTTTCTTCAGGACAGGCCTCGGTGTGAAGGCCTCTCTGCACTGAGGGCAGCTGTAGATCTTCCTCTGATCTTCTCCATCCCAGAATCCTTTAATACAGTTCATACAGTAGCTGTGTCCACAGGTAGTAGTCACCGGATCCTTCAGTAGATCCAGACAGATCGAACAAGAGAAGGTTTCTCGGTCCAGCTGATCTCTCTGCGCCATTTCAGCTCTCAGAGGCAACGACTGTCTTAGCTTCACTTGCTGATAAGTTTTAATAAGTTTGAACTTTGATCTGAACAACATCTGATTCAGTCATAAATGCAGCCTGACAGCTCTGTGCTCCATCACATGTTTTACAAACTGTAGATTTAAAGGGACAGAACAATGAAATATGACACCAGAGTGAAGCTTGTTGTGTTTAAAGAACAGGGACGGTTATCAAACTGTGTTTCCTCATTTACAGTGAAGTCTCAGTTAAAAGCTGCTCACCATATAAACAGTTTGAACACATTTGAAATCATTCAGCCTTTGGGTTTTGATACTTGGATCTGGTTATATTAACATGAGAAAAATAAGAGGTAAATTTTTTAATTACATATAGAGGATGTGTTTGGCTTCAGATCACATATTTGAAGATATTAAGAATCTGAAAGTTCAGAAATCCATCTATAGTAATAACCACTCATTGTTTATTTAAAATTGAGTATCTATTTATGCTTGCATGTAATTGAAATTTCTGTTACATTACTTTTTTACCAGGAACCTTTTCCATTACTATAGTTCCTCCTCAACGTGAGCAGGGTTGTCATAGCAACGCTGTGTTAAACTGCCGTGACTTAGTTTTCTACGCGACACAAACACATAACCAATGGAGGACATGGAGGCGATGGTGTACTTGCTGCTGTATGTGTCTTTCTGTCACACACAAAGCAAGAGAAGAGAAACAAATCGCTGTTCTTGTGTGGGACGGTTCATGACTCTTCCAGTGACTCTCTGACCAATTTAGTATCGCCTCAGCTCGCTTGGAACCTCAGCAGAGCAGAAACTAAAAAAGTAGCAGGTACCAGGTACTATCTCTGATGGAAATGCACAATAAATGAGTAGAGTCGAGTAGTGCCAGAACTGTAAAGTAGAAAAGCGCCATTAGTGGTCAAAAATTGCTCCTAAAAACTTGGAGTCAAGAGTCAGTTTTGTGACCCAGTTTATACACGAGCCATCCAGGATTTTATTTGTCAAAATGGAGAGCAACTGTCCATATGGGACTCAGTTGTTAGTTAGCTGAAAGAGAGATTCTTTAAAAAAAACCTTCTTGTGTCCATGTTATGTGGGGGAGAGGTGTATTTAATATTTTTGGGTGTCCCTTTTGTTCCAGGCAGCCGTCGGTCCACATGCATTTCTGTACAACATGAGAATCCATCAGCAGACCTTTACACACTGTTCATATTCTGACTCATAATACGTCTCTAATTCACATTCATAAACTCTCCATCAGTCTTTAATAAATGTCTGATGAATCCTTCTGTTTGATTAAACATTCATAATCACTATATTTTGGTCCAGGAGAACCTTTTTGTAGAATATGACACGTTTTAATGCTCATTTATGATTTCTATTTTTTAATAAACATAGGTCAAATTTGTACATTTACACATATAACTATGTGTATCAGCTGCACAGAAATTTAAAAAAGATAAATTTTATTTCCATGTTTTGTATACTGTGGGTCACATTAGGAAAAGTCTGGCTTAAAGAAATGTGTATGTGGTGTTTTTACAGCTATTAAATGTAAAAAAAAAGGGTTCAAAATTGACTCTAAACTGTATGAAAGGATTAAACCTGCTAGAAAACATGAAGCCTGGATTATGTCATTTATATTACTGTTGCTTATTGCATCTTCATTAGAAAACCTTTGCTTCACAGTGATTATTTAACTTTGACAAAAACTGTGATTATTATAATGATTATTATAATTACTATTATTATTATTATTGTTAGTAGTAGTAGTAGTAATAATCAACATCAGACAATAAGTGTTTTGAGAACAGGGGATTTATTTGAAGACAGGCATTCAGATTCTTTTTCACAGAGAATTACAGCAATAAAAAAGCATAATTTCAATTTTAAAGAAGTTAATACATGTTAATACAATACCCTTTCACCAGACAACAAGTATGAAAGACAGCATAGAACCGACCAACATATGACAACTTTAAATTTCCAAAATGTGTTCTTATACAATATGTATAATTAAGACATGTCAGAGGTGATGAAAAATAGGCAGTTCTTAGCTTTGCTGTTGGAGTTAGAGTACATGTATTTCACCACGCAGGAAAAAGACAATGAACTTCTTTGCATGTAGATCTTTTGAGGCCAGGCTCAAAAACTCAATTTTAGTTTGTCTAAGCATAAGTTTTTCTAACGCACATAATTTAGCCTTAATACCCAAGACCGAGGATATGATTTCCTCATTTTCATTGCAGTGACCCTTAATTTTAAACCCTGGGACTTGGCTGTTTGGGGCATAGGGTCACCCTAGTGTGATCAACTACCCAAAACCCTGCATAAAGAGCCTCTGTGAATTTTTTCTCAGAGTGTGGTGCCTCATACAGGAGGATCATATCCTCCAGATCAGGGCTGATGGCAAAGTACTGCAGGATGCCTTGGTCAGTGTCTAGAAACACTCCCACTCTGTTGCGGTAGGAGGAGATGGGGGACTTCACCTTGTCGTTGCAGGTATTATTGTGCATGAACGCACGCTCCACAATGCCCTCTAGACTCCAGGAGTAAGTGTTACGGCCAAATCTACACTCATTGCCTGTAGTTTTCCTTGGGATTATTTGATAAGACACTGCTATTCCAACCCCCTGAAGCCCATCCCACTCTATCTCCCAGTACTTCTTCCCAGTCAGAGGCTGTTCACACAGCAGCTCAGGGAAATTAAGGAATCTTTTAGGGTTGTCTGTTTTGACTTGCTTAACATCGCCCCTCTCCACTACTTTTTTGTCTGCAGACACCGTGAGGTCGGAGTTAGCAGTGTCAGGGTCCAGAGTAAGATCAACCCAATCTGATGGAAGGAGAAAAGAACAGATCAATCACAACACTCTTTACAAGTTAATGTGCTTAAACACAATATTCAACACATTTCTTTTAAATTTCATTTCTGTATCTGGTACCTTTCACATTATTTTTGCATGCTGAATTATGTCTTATTGTGTGTGTGTGTGTGTGTGTGTGTGTGTTAGAGGTGACTTACATGGTAGGAACTGTTCTCTTTGAGGGTGAATAGCACGGCACTCCGGTCCTCCTGCCACCTGCAGAAAGACAAAGTGAGAAAACAGTTGAGTGATTTGTGCACCAAACAAACCAAACTGCTTCCACACTTCATTATAACACAGAAGCATCATGACATTTACATCATCATCAGACCTACTGTACAGCCTCTCTCTCTATCTGTTCATCTAGTTTCACAGTTACAAATGTCTGAAAAAATACATTCAAATAATCTTCCAACCTCATTAGTTTACAAATCATCCAATGAATCTCAACTCATCAATACTGTGAATCATTCCTCTGCTCCCATGCATTACTGCACTATTTAATGACTCCCCCCCCTTTCTTACCTTTGCTGCCACTTTGCTCATTTTTCAACAAAGAAAATGTTGGTTTGTTCTTCAGTGAAACAACTTGAAGCTCTCACTACAAATCTCAGTGATGCAGTAGATTCAGATGGAGGTTGGCTCAAATATATACAGTAGGTCTCCCGTCCAACAGCTGAACTGTATTTCATCATACTGTGACTGAGTCATGTTACAGTTATACTTCCTCATTGACTTCTCAAACAAACACACCCATCAGATGCTGCCTCCGGACGGGGGGGGGGCTAAACAGATGCATGGAAACAGTGAATGTAGAAGAAAGTTGTTTGTTTTTTTTACATTTTTTGATGAAAAAGAATCTGGCCACATGATTTCTTACGTTTGTCCTGTTTTGACATCCCAGAAAAAATGAGTAACCAATAGTTGGGCAATCTAACCATTCTCTCCATTAGTGATCCTGTGCAGTTGGATACTGTAATGCTTTTTTATCATTAATATCATGTATAGGCCTCTTAATGAACTATTTATTGGACTTCTTCTGTGTTTTATCTTGTTATTTATGAGTATAAATATGTTGTGGTGCGAGCTGTCAAATGAATTGGCCTTCAAGGGATTAATAAAGTTGAATCTTTAATCTATTTCTTGGCCCAATCTTGACCCTTCAGCTTCTGATTCTTATTCTTAATTCATGTTTCAGCCTTCTTGATCTTGGCGATGTCTCTGAGCTCTTGACTCCTCGTACTTCTGGACACTGCAGACAGATTGCAGATCCTGAATATGGTGGCACTGGAGGATAATAGTTCCTGGTAGCTTCACGTTTCATTCTTCTCAAACCTTTTCATTTGAAAGCTGACAATGTCCTCTACAATACTCTATGGTTTGATTTCATACCTCATGCATTTTTATTCATCTATTTTGATATGCCTTATGACTTATTTCATCTGTCCATAAAATGTGTCTTCAGGTATTTCTTGGCCCTTCAGCTTGTGATTCTTATTCATTCTTATTAAACACCAAAACTAGCCTAATCTCATGATAGCCAACAGGTTTGGTATTTTATCAGTCTGGCCGTCCTACAAACAGTGATAACACCTGAGGGAAGTTTTAACTTCTTTTTTACTTAGCTAAGTTACAACTAGCTAGGTAACTTAGCTTTGGCTATCTTTAGGCTACTAGCTGAGCTGATAATGTTACTCAGTTCAAAAACTTAAGATTAAACTATGAAATAAACAGTGAATCTAAATGATGTAGATGTTTCATACACACATGCAGTGTCAGGTCACAGTGATAGTGGTCATGAATGATCAACAATCATCTCCCAGAAACTGTCTCATCAGTTTGTGGTTTATCTACAAAGGATAAATCACATTTGACAGGCAGCTAAATTCCTTCCCAGTCATTAACACGTGGTTATAGATGATGTAGTTCACTGATAGAAAAGGTGAAATTCAGGTCACATGAATCCAAATATACCACAATTAGGCCTACTAGTAAATAAGTTAGATGGACGTTGTGGTTCAAATCAAGCAGATCCATCCGTGTTGATTTTGGAGGCAAATGATGAAAGTTTAACCGGCCACTTTGAGTAGTAAACCGTTTTAAACTCATTGTGAAATTGCCATTGCATTTTGGGTTTTGAGGATTTTCCATCATGTAGGCGTAGTAATAGGCTAATGGTAGGTGGCTGCAATATTCATGTTCAGATTGAGTGCTAACGTAACAGACGGAATATCATCTTTTTAATTTTTGTTTCTTATGTTATGTATTTTGTTATAATATGTAGTAATTTCACCACCTCACTTGTGTTGTTGGTATTGGGAGTAGCCTACTGTATTAGGTTGTATTCTAGCGCCCTCTGCTGGCCATTAGCAGAAACTGCTTCATTTCCCGTCTCTCAGTCTGCATTTATCCTGACTGAGAGTTACGTATTCAAGGCAGCGCGATCATAAAGTGTGAATTTTAAGTTTGAATATGGAGAATGAGCACAACACCGCCATCTAGTGTCTCGAGATCGTAGTCGCAACAACCAAAAATAATTCCAGCAGTCGTGTTGCCAGGTTCGTTGACGAATGTGTCAATCGATCAGCCTGTACCATGATGAATCATACAGTACACTAATTTCGACCAATTCATTTTACAACAGTATTTAACGTCAGCCAGTCTTCAACTGGAAGTCTTTCTTTGAGTGGTGTGTAATCGATTAACTAGCTGGCTCCCAACTCAAAATGATTGCTTGTTTCTGTAGCCTGATCAGCGTGAGCAGAGCAGCAGCTTCCACAGCAGTGACAGTGAGGCTGAAGGCAGATGGAGAGATGGAGAGACTGAGGTTTGCACAAAGATAGCTGTCAGGCAGTGGTGTGGTGATAATGAATATAGAGATGGGTAAACTGATATATATACTGGCAAAATATAGTATGGTCATATAACCAGGCGCGGAGCCAGTGGCTCGTCACAGAGGGGTCGGGGAATTCTAGTGGGCCCTTATACACTATTGGCTGTATCGAGATGCAAGATGAGCTTCTTTTATAGAAAGAACCTACATCAGAGCCTTATCAGAAGGTCTGCCATTAAGTCACGTTTGCTTTTTACACAGAACCTAATGGAAACGGTTTATTGCCGTACCTCTGTGTGATTTTACACAGTGAGTCTGCTTTTCGGATTCATTCAGAGATGAGACAAGTTTGGAACCTTATAAGGATCCAAATGCTGCTGTGCAGTTAACACTTCACCTTAGATCTAATCTGCGGTAGGCTATCTGGCTTCTGTCCAAAGAGACTGAATAAATTTATCACCAAAAAGAAAAAGAAAAAACTTACTTTGAACCATAAAATATGGTTCCTGTCTGGTGCGATCTGCTCTGTTGAGCTTGTCGCGAGTTACAAATGGCTCCATCAAAAATAGAAATGCTGTGGATTGATAGCACTGGGACGCTGCTGGTGGAAACACTCTCATTAATTATAGAGGCACCTATTAGCTCCGGTAACCGCGGCGCAGCTGTAATGCGCCGCTGACGGACCCGGTGGAAATTGGGCTTTAGTCGTCAGAGTCCTGAAGTTCCACCAAAAGTGCAGTGGACCATCTCGCACATTCTCAGCTCCATAAGCGAAAGACATGAAATGTGAATTGCTGAACTAAGTAAAGGAAAATAAATCAAATCATATGTTATTAAATTGGCTAATTACTGTTGTTATCACACTAACTGATTACATTTGTAATGGAAAATGTATTTGAAAAACACATTTCACAACTTGTTGCTGTGTGTGACGACACCCAGATTGTGACAGTTACTATTTGTAAGTCTGTTCCTTCTGCAACCCAAACATGACCACTCCCTGAACATTTAAGAAAGAGGATGTTATCACATTGCCCGATTTTGTTAACTTGCTCAAATTTAGCTGATTTGGTAATTTTCTTATATCATGTGTCAGTAGCTACGTGGCTAGATGGTGTCTTCTGTTTTATTAGTGTTTGTTGCTGAAATACAATCGGGAGGCTGCACAGACAAAGTAAATAGCATCCGACAGAAGACACTGTGCAGCAGAGGTTGCGCTAGACTTTTTCGTTGCCTGTCATTTTGACTGACAGGGTCATAAAATTCCGCTTATAATCTATTTTTACCAGTCATTTTAAATGATAATAAAGACATAATTCAATTGCATTTAATTTAATTTGAATTAATATTCAACCCCAACAAGCTAGAGGTGCGCGGATGGCGGATTTAATCGCGGATATTAACGGATTGGGCGGATTTTGGTCATTCAAATGTAATTATTAATTGTAAACTATCATCTATGTAAAACAAAGTAAATAGCATCCGACATTAGACACTGTGCAGTGATAGCCTGTAGTGAAACGGCTGATCAATCAGTTGTGGTAATAAAGGGAAACAGAGACAGAAGGGCGGAACAGAAAGAACGTAGATATGAGGTGTGTTAATGAAGCACCATGGACAGCATGCTGCAGTGCTTTCTGAAACCAAGACACATTGATCAGATTCAGGGATGTTCTGCAGCAGAAGTTTCCATAAGCCCTCTAATTATCATCATGATGATCATCAATTCCACCTTCATCACTAACTACAGCTGTTCCCTCATTCAACTCATCCTCACCATCCTCTTCCCCTGTCTCCTCATTACCTTTCTCCTCGGAGCTAGCTGCACTTTCCTTGACTAACTTGACGAGAGCTATCAGCAACAAGACACTGGCTGGATGTGGAGGGTTGAGTTGGTCGGAAGAAGTTCGTGAGAGGAACACAAGAGGCCACAACATTCTTCCTCTGCTCTTGCTCTTTCCGCTATAGCGCACCTGCTGCGCCAGAGTCCGATTTTGGACTTTTCTTTTCCTTTTTTTTTTGGGTCCGTCATCAGTCTGGCGGTGGACCCCTTTGCAATCGTGGGCCCGGGGCGGCCGCACCCTCTGCCCCCCACTGGCTGCGCCATTGTGTAATGTACTCCCATTATCAGTTCAGTTCATCAGTTTCACTTTACTGTGTTAAGTGTGACAGAGGATAGCTTTCAAGTGTTTCATTTTATGATATATTTGTGTTTCAATTGTTTTACATTCACATTATTATTATTTCACATTTCATGCTCTTAACATTTAAGCTAAATATGTTAACATATTTGTTTGTGGCACTTTGCTCATATTTTATTGCATTTTATGTCATTCACATGTTGAGTCTGCATTTATCCTGACTGAGAGGTGTGTTGCAGAGATAAAAGAGCCTAAAAATAACGTTTTTGCTGTCTTTGGACTCATTTTAACTTTAACTTAACATAACACAGACTGCCCCAGTTACACTAAATCAAATCCAAACCATTCATTCCTTCTCCAATTTTTACCATTTTTAAACAATGTGTACAAGGGTAAACAGATGCATGGAAACAGTGAATGTAGAAGTAAGTTGGGTTTTTTGATGAAAAAGACTCTGGGCACAGTCCAGCCAATGCCACTGCATGTAAATGATTAACACTGATATGGTAATCATCTTTATGTTGTTAAAAGAACAAATTATACATAACAAATTAGAAGATTCAAGTGATGTGAAACTTTTAGATCCAGAAGACCCCATCTGGATGGACTCTGGCACTTTTGTGGAAAAGGAGGACGCATAGAAAGATGCAGTATAGAAACAACTGGAAGCAAACATCAGTCTTTTAAAATGTTGTGTTTCACTTGATTTGATGCCTTCAGTATATTCCATTTATCTGTTTATTTTATAAGAAGCGGGTTTTGTTTTCCACCTTTATTTTCTCTATTGCTACTTTTTCATCATGCAAGTCAAGCTATAATGTGTAAGATTTGGCCAGAACTTTAGTTTAAAACATTCCCAAAACAACTAAATTGACCAGGCGTCATCCTGTCGCCTCAGCTGATCTGACGCACCAGACTAACATGAGACATTTGGCTTCTTGACACAGATGGCATGATGTAGTTTCTATTTGACTGCAGATATGGCCGAAGAATGTTAAGAATGTGTAATGTGTATTGAACAGTGATACTGCATCTCCCGACATAAGGCACTGCGAATGAATTCTGCCTCGATATCTATCGGATTGTGAAGAAACGGATCATCCATGTCTGGCAGCTTGCTTCAGGTTGGAGGAGACAGGTAGAAAACCTGCCAGCGAGCTGGTTATGTTTAGAGAGTCAGTTACCATGGTGACTGACTCAGACTTTCAGTTACCTCTATTTCTGGAACGGATAACACAGAGTTTCCTCATCTCAGGGTTTACATACTCTGAGTTTTCCACATAACCTGCTTTCTGGAAAACCCAGCTGATCCAAATAGTAACTGGCTACAGACACAAACACACATCATCATCATCTCTCACTGAATATAGCATAAAACTGACAGTGAATCTGTGCTATGGCATTGGCAAGATATCAAAATGCTGCAGAGTCACCGGTAAACCACTAAGTTGCAACATAACTAATTACTTTCCAGGAACTGGTTTGACCATTTTGAAACACAGCAGTCAAATAGAAACTAAATCATGCCATCTGTGTCAAGAAGCCAAATGTCTAATGTTAGTCTGGTGCGTCAGATCGGCTGAGGCGACAGGATGACGCCTGGTCATTTTAGTTGTTTTGGGAATGTTTTAAACTAAAGTTCTGGCCAAATCTTACACATTATAGCTTGACTTGCATGATGAAAAAGTAGCAATAGAGAAAATAAAGGTGGAAAACAAAACCCGCTTCTTATAAAATAAACAGATAAATGGAATATACTGAAGGCATCAAATCAAGTGAAACACAACATTTTAAAAGACTGATGCTTGCTTCCAGTTGTTTCTATACTGCATCTTTCTATGCGTCCTCCTTTCCCACAAAAGTGCCAGAGTCCATCCAGATGGGTTCTTCTGGATCTAAAAGTTTCACATCACTTGAATCTTCTAATTTGTTATGTATAATTTGTTCTTTTAACAACATAAAGATGATTACCATATCAGTGTTAATCATTTACATGCAGTAGCATTGGCTGGACTGTGCCCAGAGTCTTTTTCATCAAAAAACCCAACTTACTTCTACATTCACTGTTTCCATGCATCTGTTTACCCTTGTACACATTGTTTAAAAATGGGGCAGTCTGTGTTATGTTAAGTTAAAGTTAAAATGAGTCCAAAGACAGCAAAAACGTTATTTTTAGGCTCTTTTATCTCTGCAACACACCTCTCAGTCAGGATAAATGCAGACTCAACATGTGAATGACATGAAATACAATAAAATATGAGCAAAGTGCCACAAACAAATATGTTAACATATTTAGCTTAAATATTAACAGCATGAAATGTGAAATAATAATAACGTGAATGTAAAACAACTGAAACACAAATATATCATAAAATGAAACACTTGAAAGCTATCCTCTGTCACACTTAACACAGTAAAGTGAAAATGAAAAATACATTTAGTGAACTGATAATGGGAGTACATTACATCATACACATACCTGTTAAAATGAGTTGTTTTTAGGCTCTTTTATCTCTGCAACACACCTAACATGAAACAACAAGCTCAAGTGTTGGTCCCACAAGCCAAAATGATGAAAACCAGCCACACAACGTTACAGGCTAAACGTGTTTAAGCTAGTTTTTTCAGCCTTAAAAACTCATCTCTACAGGTAAAAAGAACCACAGAGAATTACACAACTCATCTATAATAACAATATTAAGCATGAATACACTGCTGTGTGCACTTAATTGCGGGTTGCCAGGGGTGTCTGTTGTTCCGGTGCAGCTACTGTAGGCTGGCACTGGGTGAAATGGAGTTGTAAACAAGCAGAGCCGTGTTGGACTTACTAAAACCAGCGTTGTTTGCTCTCAAGTACAAATTTTCATCACAAAACTTCGAAGGTAAGACAGAATATCTGTTAGTCGCTGTAAATAAGTGGTTGTTTACCTTTGTATGCTGCTGGTTCACTGAGTTTTTAGTGCAATAATAGTGGTACTGTTGAACTCGCCAGGGTCTTAGCTTTCATATGAGATGCTATTTGTTTGTGTACCATGAAGTATCAAAACGGTAGCAATGGAAATGTGGAGAGTGGGTTGACTTTCTGACGCTGTTCGGATTTTGATATTTGATCATTAATATGCTTGGTGTTTGAGTTGTGTTTGGTGTGTGTAAAAATGACTTGTATGTGCTTGTAGCGGAGTTTCTCCTGTTTAATTTGATGTGCAGTATGACTGTATTGCTACATACTTAAGGCAGCGTTTTATGCCTTTTGCTGCGGAGAGTCTCAGGGTCTCCTAATTGGGGGTACCTTGGAGTTTAACAGGTTTAACTGCTACTCCCACTGCCGTTATAACCGTTACAACCAACGTTGCCAACGTTACATGTCCATACTATATTTTGCCAGGCAAACCGACTGCTGGAATTATTTTTGGTTGTTGCGACTACGATCTCGAGACACTAGATGGCGGTGTTGTGCTCATTCTCCATATTCAAACTTAAAATTCACACTTTGTGATCGCGCTGCCCTGAATACGTAACCCCCAGTCAGGATAAAGACAGACTGACGAGAGACGGGAAATGAAGCAGTGTCTGCTAATGGCCAGCAGAGGGCGCTAGAATACAACCTAATACAGTAGGCTACTCCCAATACCAACAACACAAGAATGGGGGATTTTTGGTGAAATTACTACATATTATACGCCTACATGATGGAAAATCCTCAAAACCCAAATTCAATGGCAATTTCACAATGAGTTTAAAACGGTTTACTACTCAAAGTTTTGAAACTCAAGGATTTGAACCACAACGTCCATCTAATTTGTTTACTAGTAGGCCTAATTGTGGTATATTTGGATTCATGTGACCTGACTTTCACCTTTTCTATCAATGAACTACATCATCTATAACCACATGTTAATGACTGGGAAGGAATTTAGCTGCCTTTGAACTGAGTAACATTATCAGCTCAGCTAGTAGCCTAAAGCTAAGTTACCTAGCTAGTTGTAACTTAGCTAAGTAAAAAAGTTGGACTGCTCTTAAAACTCATAAAACTTCCCTCAGGTGTTATCACTGTTTGTAGGACGACCAGACTGATAAAACACTAAATCTGTTGGCTATCATGAGATTAGGCTAGTTTTGGTGTTGAATAAGAATGAATAAGAATCACAAGCTGAAGGGCCAAGAAATACCTGAAGAAACATTTTATGGACAGATGAAATAAGTCATAAGGCATATCAAAATAGATGAATAAAAATGCATGAGGTATGAAATCAAACCATAGAGTATTGTAGAGAACATCGTCAGCTTTCAAATGAAAAGGTTTGAGAAGAATGAAACGTGAAGCTACCAGGAACTATTATCCTCCAGTGCCACCATATTCAGGATCTGCAACCTGTCTGCAGTGTCCAGAAGTACGAGGAGTCAAGAGCTCAGAGACATCGCCAAGATCAAGAAGGCTGAAACATGAACCACCGATGAATAAGAATCAGAAGCTGAAGGGTCAAGATTGGGCCAAGAAATAGATTAAAGATTCAAGACAACTTTATTAATCCCTTGAAGGCCAATTCATTTGACAGCTCGCACTACAACATATTTATACTCATAAATAACAAGTTAAAACACAGAAGAAGAGTGTGCAAAGTCTGCAGGCCCTAGTCCAATAAATAGTTCATTAAGAGGCCTATACATGATATAAATGATAAAAAAGCATTACAGTATCCAACTGCACAGGATCACTAATGGAGAGAATGGTTAGATTGCCCAACTATTGGTTACTCATTTTTTCTGAAATGTCAAAACAGGACAAACGTAAGAGATTTTGATTAATCCCCCCCAGCCCCCTCCGGAGGCAGCATCTGATGGGTGTGTTTGTTTGAGAAGTCAATGAGGAAGTATAACTGTAACATGACTCAGTCACAGTATGATGAAATACAGTTCAGCTCTTGGACGGGAGACCTACTGTATATATTTGAGCCAACCTCCATCTGAATCTACTGCATCACTGAGATTTGAAGTGAGAGCTTCAAGTTGTTTCACTGAAGAACAAACCAACATTTTCTTTGTTGAAAAATGAGCAAAGTGGCAGCAAAGGTAAGAAAGGGGGGGAAGTCATTAAATAGTGCAGTAATGCATGGGAGCAGAGGAATGATTCACAGTATTGATGAGTTGAGATTCATTGGATGATTTGTAAACTAATGAGGTTGGAAGATTATTTGAATGTATTTGTTCAGACATTTGTAACTGTGAAACTAGATGAACAGATAGAGAGAGAGGCTGTACAGTAGGTCTGATGATGATGTAAATGTCATGATGCTTCTGTGTTATAATGAAGTGTGGAAGCAGTTTGGTTTGTTTGGTGCACAAATCACTCAACTGTTTTCTCACTTTGTCTTTCTGCAGGTGGCAGGAGGACCGGGGGACTGTCTTCTCCCTCAAAGAGAACAATTCCTACCATGTAAGTCACCTCTAACACACACACAGACACACACACACACACACACACACACACACACACACACACACACACACACACACACACACACACACACACACACTGTGTGTTTGTAATGTTAAGTCGACGGGACTCTTCCATAAACCTTTAACAGAGACAGTCCTATCTCACTCCTGCTGTGAGCCCAAATACATAATACAATACATTATCAAACAAACAGAAAACAGGCAACAACCTCCTCTCTTCAGTCTCTTCAGGCAACCAAGAGCAACGTTTAAATGAAATACAGTTAATGCACATTCTGGCACTTTACATTAACTGCATCTGACATTTATTCGTCTCTGCTTATTGTTTAAACCTTCAATACCTTCACAGATACTTTGATTCAGTTTTATTGTACTTCTCTTGTGACACTGATTGTCTTTTCTGCTCAACAATGAAAAGAATGTGCAATGAATTAAATGAAATATTGTTAAGTGAATCTGAAAGATATTTAAACTATAGATTTTATGTGTGGAACATGATAAACTGTATATGAACGTTTATAAGAGTGGCGTGATTGATCTACCCGTTGTGCCTCTCTCCTATCAGACTGGACTGATCTGACTCTGGACCCTGATACAGCTTACTCCAAAATCAAGGTGTCTGAGAATGAAAAAGCAGTGATGCTGACCGATGAAACCCAAACTGATGATGTGAGCTCCAAAAGATTCCTCTACGTACCCCAGGTGCTGTGTAAGCAGCCTCTGACTGGGACGCACTACTGGGAGGTAGAGTGGGAAGGGCCGAAGGGGGCTGGGATTGCAGTATCCTATGCCTCAATTGCAAAGAACACTGCAGGTGATGAGTGTAGATTTGGATGTAACTGTAAATCCTGGAGGTTTCAGGATGGTGTGCACCGTGATTTCTTGTACAATGATTTGAAAACAATCATCTCCTCACACTTCAATGTAATAGGAGTGCTCCTAGATGTTGAGAAAGGTATCCTCAGGTTCTACAGTGTCACTGCTGATCGAGAGGAGATGAAATTCCTGTATGAGGCCCCAAAATTTCAGGCCACTGAGGCTCTTTATGCAGGGTTTTGGTTGAGTGAAGAGACCAAGCTGAGCATTCCCTCTCAGCAGGCCAAGAGTTGCCAGAGAACCTGATTCATGAGTATTTGATGAGCTTTCTTAAAATTGCACCTATGTTCAAATCTAGTTTTCTAGAGTTTTTCCCAGATCCTTCTGAGAGCTGTTGGAGGATTGTAACCTTAACCCTTCTAGAGAATTATGAGATTAAGGAATTACAAAGAATATGTTGACACATGGAAACATAGCTTTTCATTGCTATATAGAAAAAACCCAATGTACTCAATAAAAAATGTAATCATGTAATCAATAAAACCACAAATGTAAGAACCCAAACAAATTG
>NC_070593.1:1552692-1555192 GCF_027409825.1 Scomber japonicus
TTGACACAAGGAGAGTCGACGGAGCGTACAAACACTTTAACTGCCACGCTGAAAGGAACACTTTAAATAACACAAACAAGTATTTTACTGAGTCCTGAAGCATCAATAATGATCAGCTGATCTCAGGAATGATAAATAAATAACCCTCCTGTTGTCCTCAGGTCAAGGAAGGATAGAAGGAAGGAAAAGAGGAAGGAGAGAAGGAAGGAAGGAAAGGAGTAAGGAGGGAGGGAGGGAGGAAGGAGGGAAGGGAGGAAGGAAAGGAGGAGGGTGGAAGGAGGGAGGGAGGGAGGGAGGAGGAAGGAAGGAAGGAAAGGAGTAAGGAGGGAGGGAGGGGCATGGGAGGAGGAAGGAAGGAAGGAAAGGAGTAAGGAGGGAGGGAGGAAGAAAGGAACGTTCCTTCTGTCCTTCCTTCCATCTGTCCTTCGTTCCTTCCTACCTTTCTTTCTTCTGTCCTTCCTTCCATCTGTCCTTCCTTCCTTCCTTTGTTCCTTCCTACCTTTCTTTCTTCTGTCCTTCCTTCCATCTGTCCTTCCTTGCTTTCTTCCTTCTGTCCTTCCTTCTGTCTGTCCGTCCTTCACTATCTCTCTTTCCTACCTTTCTTCCTTCCTTCGTTCCTTCCATCTGTCCTTCCTTCCTTTTGCCTGTCTTTCATTCCTTCCCTTCTTATTTCCTTATTTCCTTCCTTCCTTTCTTCCTTCCTTCCTTCCTTCCATCTTTTTAATGATCCGGCCCACATGAGATCAAATGAGTCTGTATGTGTCCCTTGAATGAAAATGAGTTTAACACCTCTGAGCTAAATAAATAATCCTTCAGCAGCTTCATATCAAACCTCAGTGTGAACGTACGAATGTCAGACTGTCCTTGAACGCCTCGTACCGCTGAGTCACATGACCCGAATCTAACTGACAGCAATATGGACTGTGATAGATTATTGATGGGTTGAAACTTGAAACAGACATTAGAGCTGATATTAGCTGCTCACTACTGTAAATAACTCAATAATCATTTTAAATCATTTTTTTTAAAAGAAATATGAAATAAATTCTGATTCCTGATTCTTAAATGTGAATATTTATGGGTTTTTATTCCAATCTTATATCTTTTATGTTGTTGTTGTTGTTTGTCTGAGTAATCGATCGATCATATAAATAATCAATAGTGAAGAGAGTTTATTTTATTTTACTTTATTTTAATTATTAATGATCAGCTGGTTAGAAATGTAGAAGCTGTTCAGAGCTGAGAGAGTGACGTCATCATCACAGCAGTTACAGTTAACACGGCTTATCACACCTCTGCAGGCTGTGTGTGTGTGTGTGTGTGTGTGTGTGTGTGGTGTGTGTGTGTGTGTGTGTGTGTGTGTGTGTGTGTGTGTGTGTGTGTGTGTGTGTGTGTGTGTACATATCAAACCAGGGCCTGCAGAACTGACCCGTGATCAGTTACAGTCTGTTGTGTCCGACGCAATCTGCAGAAACCCTCTAACTGCTGCTAGTGTGTGTGTGTGTGTGTGTGTGTGTGTGTGTGTGTGTGTGTGCGCCTCCTGTTACTGCGGCCCCACCCTGCCCTGAGGAATGCTATGAATCATGGGAACCTGAAAGAATGCAATGAATCATGGGAACACGTTGCCAGAAAAATGCAGAGTCAACACATTTTCTTCTTCTTCTTCTTCTTCTTCTGCTTCTTCTTCTTCTTCTTCTTCTTCTTCTGCTTCTGTTTCTTCTTCTTCTTCTGCTTCTTCTTCTTCTTCTTCTGCTGCTCTTCTTCTTCTGCTCTTCTTCTTCTGCTGTTTCTTCTTCTTCTTCTTCTTCTGCTGCTCTTCTTCTTCTTCTTCTTCTTCTTCTTCTTCTTCTGCTGTTTCTTCTTCTTCTTCTTCTTCTTCTTCTTCTTCTGCTCTTCTTCTTCTTCTTCTTCTTCTTCTGCTTCTTCTTCTTCTTCTTCTTCTTCTTCTTCTTCTTCTTCTTCTTCTTCTTCTTCTTCTTCTTCTGCTTCTTCTTCTTCTTCTTCTTCTTCTTCTTCTTCTTCTTCTGCTTCTGCTTCTTCTTCTTCTTCTTCTGCTTCTTCTTCTTCTTCTTCTTCTTCTCTTTCTTCTTCAATGTGAGGCTGGAGGACCACACATGGGTCGCAGCGTGGCCTCTGATTGGGCCGTGCGTGTTTCAGAGCTTTGTTTTAGTTCATTTTTAAATTTCTTCTTCTTTGTTTTTTTCTGTGGAGGTTTCAGACTCAGAGCTGATCCCAGTCCTCCCAGTCCTCCCAGTCCTCCCAGTCCTCCCAGTCCTCCCAGTCCTCCCAGTTAAAGCTCCACCAGCTGCTGCAGAGATCAGCTGTGGTTTTTACTCTGACACTGAGGTCACATCTGTGTTGGTTTAGTTCAGTTTGGCTGTTTGAAGGATTGAATGATGAAATGTTTCAAACCTGCAGCTCAGTTCAGTTTTCTGCTGACTCTTCCTGCTGCTGAAACGTCTCAATAAGAACTGGAAATAATCAAAATCCAGTCAAATGT
>NC_070593.1:1565192-1575192 GCF_027409825.1 Scomber japonicus
ACAGACATAAAACTGATTAAAAAGAGACTTAAATTGACTAAACAAACATAAAAAAACTACCAAAAATAGACGCAAAAATGACTAAAATCAACCTACAGTTAGTTTGATTGACAGCTGCCATCTGGTTACCATGGTAACGTAGAGATGGAGAGACTAAAGAGACTCAAAACTACCAAAAAGAGACATTTCCATCATTATGTCTATGTTATATTTTCATGTCTGAGGTAAAATAGAAGTGTTGTTCAGTGTTGCTGCTGCATTGAGTCAGACGGGATGACAGCATCAGTTAAAGCCTCAGCTGGGTGGATGGAGGGAAGGATGAAGGAGAGAGGGAAGGAAGGAAGGAAAGGAAGGATGAAGGGAGGGAAGGAGAGATGAAGGAAAAATGAAGGAAGGGAGGGAAGGAGAGATGCAGGGAGGGAAGGAAGGAAGGATGAAGGGAGGGGAAGAAGGATTGGAGGGAGGGAAGGAAGGAAGGAGGGAAGGAGTGATGAAAGGAGGGAGGGAAGGATGCAGGGAGGGAAGGAAGGAGGGATAAAGGGAGGGAAGAAGGATTGGAGGGAGGGAAAGAAGAAGGGAGGGAGGGAAGCATGAAGGGGAGGGAGGGAAGGAAGGAAGGAGGGATGAAGGGAGGGAAGGAAGGAGGGAAGGAGAGATGAAGGAAGGAAGGATGAAGGGAGTGAGGGAAGGAGGGATGAAGGGAGGGAAGGAAGGAGGGATGAAGGAGGCAGGGAGGGAAGGAGGCATGGAGGGAAGGATGAAGGAGGCATGGAGGGAAGGAAGGAAGCATGGAGGGAGGGAGGGAAGGAGGCATGGAGGGAAGGAAGGAGGAATGAAGGGAGGGAGGGAGGGAGGGAGGGAGGGAGGGAAGGAAGGAGGAATGAAGGGAGGGAGGGAGGGAAGGAAGGAGGAATGAAGGGAGGGAGGGAGGGAGGGAAGCATGAGGGGAGGGATGAAGGGAGGGAAGGAGGGATGAAGGGAGGACAGGAGGATTAGAGGGAGGGCCGCAGGAAGCCGTGTTGGGGCGTTCCCTCCATCTGGAAGCGGTTAGAGTCGGTCAGCTGAGGGCTGAATTCCTCCTGAAGACGTCCAACGGGTCCAACTGTGACTCAACACACACACACACACACACACACACACACACACACACACACACACACACACACACACACACACACACATACAGAGAGAGGTGATGTCAGCTGCGTCTGCTCGTGTTTCTATCAAACTCACTCAGGACAAACTGAACATGAATATCTGGATAACATGTTGAAGCACACGCTGCATGTGTGATTATTAGGGCTGTCAAACGATTATTTTTGTAATCGCGATTAATCGCAGAATTTCCATAGTTAATCGCGATTAATGGCGTTTTGAATTGCATGTTTAAAATCCTGTTATTTTCCATTTGAAGGCAGTTTTAAGCCCATAATGTAAAGCATTTCTTACCAGAGTGTCTTAACTGGGAATCAATCACGGCTCTGCTGCGACTCCCACACTCCAAAATGGTCCTTTGGTGGAGCTGAGGCTGGCTTGGCTGCACCTGGGTGTTTAGCGTGGAGGTGCTAACTCAAACTCCACGTACTCCGGTGGTAGTTAAACCCCGTTTGACACAGGTTGCATTTTACTTTTGACTTGTCAACTGAAGCGTCTGGAAGTGTTTTAAAGTTAAACAAGCCGTTCAAAAGTCCAGTAGCTCTCTTACTTTCCATCAGCGCGGTAGGTTTACTGCAGGAGGCCACTTCAAAGCATAGCGCTACAGCTAGAGGAGCCGTCTACGGGGGAGTAGAAGGGACAAAAAGGCTTGACACATTAAAATGAGATTAAAAAAATGAACGTGTTATGGATTGCATTAATCTAATCGCGATTAACGCATTAACGCTGACAGCCCTAGTGATTATTGATTCATCTGCAGATTATTTTACTCAATTAACTGTTGGAGGCTCAGTGATGAAAAGCAGGTCTACTGTAGAGTAGAGTAGCATTAGCTCTGTGTTAAAGGGATAGTTCAGAGATTTTTATGTGCAGACTTTTTATGTAGAGTATTAGTTGTAATGTGAAGTCATGTCAAACAGCGATATCTTGGCTCTACTGCTGAGTGTCTACGAGGTCAAAGAACATGATCATGATCCCAAAGGCAAACTAAGGAGGGACGAGAGGAGGCCCCAGTCTATAAAATGTCAGAAAATAGGGACAAATATGGTCGTTATAATTAGAATAGAGATAAAAGTGACGTCTTCAGATGTTTTAACCCTTTACATACTGTTCATATTCTGACTCATAATTAGTCTCTGCACCAATTCACATTCATAAACTCCCCGTCAGTCACTAATAAATGTTTGATTAATCCTTAATGAAGCTGTCAGAAAGCAAATAGATTGTATTATTTTTATTTATAGGGGAAAAAAGATTATTGTTTTATGATCCAGGAGAATATTTTATACAATATGATAATAATAATTTTTTAGTACATTTGCATTTATGAAAATGTGTACCAGCTGCACAAAAATTTAAAAAATGATGCATTTTATTTCTATGTTTGAAAAGTCCAGCTAAAAGAAATGTATGTGGTGTTTTCACAGCTATCATGTAAAAATGGGTCAAAATGACAAAGAACAGTATGAAGACAAAGCTGAGGTTTTAAGCTGCTCAGACTCTGTATCTGGTTTACTGTATTTAAAGTCTGGTGTTTCAGTGTGTGTATGTGTGTGTGTGTGTGTGTGTGTGTGTGTGTGTGTGTGTTTCATGGAGACGTTACAGTTGCATGTTTGGCTGCAGATCCTTCAGGGTGGAGCTGCTGTTTGCCCTCGTTGGCTGTGGTCGCACATGATCACTGTGATCTGCTGCCATCAGCGGGTGGAGTCTGACTGCAGGCTGATGAGTTTCTGCAGCAGGAAACTTCAGGATGTGTCTTTATATGTAGTTCATGCATTTCTATCTGACAGATTGTTCTCTCAAGTAAAAGTCCTGCATGAAAAAACCCTACTGTAGTTAAAGTACTGTGGTATTATAGTGATGTAGTATGCAGTATTACAGTAAAAGTACTGCAGTATTATAGTGATGTAGTATGTAGTATTACAGTAAAAGTACTGCAGTATTTTAGTGATGTAGTATGCAGTATTACAGTAAAAGTACTGCAGTGTTGTGAGTGATGTAGTATGCAGTATTACAGTTAAAGTACTACATTATTATAGTGATGTAGTATGCAGTATTACAGTAAAAGTACTGCAGTATTATAGTGATGTAGTATGCAGTATTACAGTAAAAGTACTGCAGTATTATAGTGATGTAGTATGCAGTATTACAGTAAAAGTACTGCAGTATTATAGTGATGTAGTATGCAGTATTACAGTAAAAGTACTGCAGTATTATAGTGATGTAGTATGCAGTATTACAGTAAAAGTACTGCAGTATTATAGTGATGTAGTATGCAGTATTACAGTAAAAGTATTGCAGTATTATTATGTGAACTTTAATAGACTCTCATTGTAGTTTCACATTTTCTCCACAAGCTTTGAATGAGAAGAAAACACTTTGATCACTGTTGATAAAAATCATGTTTATTGATTATTGAAGCTTCAGATTGTTGACACATCCAATCAGTAAAGTGTGATCAATGATTTCATGTTCAGATTGACTTCATCCACACAGTCAGTTAGTGTAACCCAGAATGTCAGCTATGTACAAGAACATCATTAATGATTATTATCATGATCATTACAGTTTGATTGAACATTTCTTTATGAATTTACAAAGTGATGAGAACAAAATATCTGTGATGAAGGAAGTTCTGCTGTTTTCTCTGTTTAAGAAACAACAGACACAAATACATCAATACAAACATGAAACTAACATTTAGAACAAAGAGAAGTTCACATTTTCATCTGAAGAAATGTCAGTGAAGGTTAAACACATGGTGATGAGCAGTGAGAGCCTCCATGGATAAAAACACACAGGAAAAAGTCACATTTAAAGAAACTGATAATATAAACGACACATACATAAAGTTAATAAAGTGTTGAATATCACTATTAGCATGTCAGCTGATCTCTGAGCAGCTCAGAAACATGGAGACAAAAACATGAAGAATTACAACATCTGACACATGAAGTCTGAAATGACTTCTGTTTATTTCACTTTACACAACTCAGCTGTAGATCCACCATAAACACTAAGTCCAGCATAGAGAGGCTGAGTGAATGTGGTCTGGACTCTGTTGAGGAGAGTCATGGTTTCAGAGACGCTGTAGAAGGACAGAATACCTGCTCTGTGATCCAGGTACACTCCGACCCTGGAGGAAACAGGACCTGAGACGGGAGTTTTAATGTCGTTAAACAAAAATTCACAACTGTTAAAGAAATATTGTAAAGACCAAGATTTGTCGTTACGTCCAAATACAGATTCACTTCCTGCTCTGCTGATATTCTTGTATGTGACTGCTACACAAACTCCTGTGAACAATTTTCCTCCTCTCCACTCCACCTCCCAGTAACAACGTCCAGTCAGACTCTCTCTACTCAGGACCTGACACTGATTAGTGAATCTGTCTGTGTGTCTAGAATAAGACTGTGGATTCGTCCATTCTACTTTTCTGTTCCCCTCAGATAATAACAGCTTTGTGTTTACTGTGTTTGGATCCAGAGTGATTTCACGTGAATATCTTAAGAACTCAGCTCTGGTCTTGGGCTCTGGTTCTGGTTCTGACAGTAAAACGTCCACTTCAGTCCCTCTCAGTGAGATGTTTGTCCATTCCTCCCTCAGGAGGTCCTGTAGTTTATCTCTGAGCTCTGACACAGCTGCTGTCACATCCTCAAAGTATCTGAGAGGACGGATATTGATGCTGGATGAGTCTGTAGGTTCACTGAGTTGTGACACTGAGGGGTAGTTGTGTAGAAACTGGTTGTGATCCTCTGTGTGTGAGAGCTGCTTCAGTTCAGCGTCTTTCCTCTTCAGCTCAGTGATCTCCTGCTGCAGCTTCTCCTGAAGCTCTTTGACTCCACTCACTTCAGTTTCCTGCTGGGATCTGATCTGCTGCTTCACATCAGAGCTTCTTTTCTGGAGGAGACGGATCAGCTGAGTGAAGATCTTCTCACTGTCCTCCACTGCTTTATCAGCAGAGCGACTGACGGCCTCCACCTCCTGTTGAAGCAGCTTCACATCTTTCTCTCTGTCCTGGATTCTCTGCTGGATGTTTAGTCGACTCACCTCGAGCTCTCTCTGCCTCTCAGTCCTTTCTGCTACAGCTGGGACTGTGTCGTGGCCTTTATGATCCTCCATAGTGCACAGATAACAGATACACTTCTTATCTGTACGGCAGAATATCTTCATCACCTCATCATGACGAGAGCAGATGTTCTCCTGGAGCTTCTCCGAGGGCTCCACCAGCTTGTGTTTCTTTAATTTGGTTGATTCAAAGTGAGACTGGAGGTGATTCTCACAGTAAGACATCAGACACGTCAGACAGGACTTGAAGGCTTTCAGCTTCCTCCCAGTGCAGACATCACAGGCCACATCTTCAGGTCCAGCATAGCAGTGATCAGCAGGAGCAGCTTGGAGTCCAGTCTTCTTCAGCTGCTCCACTAAAGCTGCTAACATGGTGTTTTTCTTCAGGACAGGCCTCGGTGTGAAGGTCTGTCTGCACTGAGGGCAGCTGTAGATCTTCCTCTGATCCTCTCCATCCCAGAATCCTTTAATACAGCTCATACAGTAGCTGTGTCCACAGGTCGTAGTCACCGGATCCTTCAGTAGATCCAGACAGATCGAACAAGAGAGTGTTTCTCGGTCGAGCTGATCTTTCTGCGCCATTTCAGCTCTCAGAGGCAACGACTGTCTGAGCTTCACTTCCTGACAGGTGAAACAGGTTTGAACAGATCTGAACAACATGTGATTCAGTCATAAGTGCAGCCTGACAGCTCTGTGCTGTGTCACATGTTGGTTACACCCATCTACAAACTGTAGATTTAAAGGGAGAGAACAATGAACAGAGTGGAGCTTGTTGTGTTTAAAGCTTTATTGATCATTGTATCAGTAAAGCTTTAATACTGTATCAGTCTTTCTATGAGCCTGATGTAGTATGTCAAAAGACAAAAAGGTTGGAAACCACTGGTTTCATCTTTAACAATGTGTTGTATTTTAAAAGCTTGTTATATTATCCATTGAGTCAAATCTGCATCTGAAAAGTAACTAAAGCTGTTAAATAAATGTAGTGGAGTAGGAAGTAGCATCACGTGTACATCAAACTGTACTACAGTAAAGTACAAGTACCTCAAACTATACTACAGTAAAGTACAAGTACCTCAAACTGTACTACAGTAAAGTACAAGTACCTCAAACTATACTACAGTAAAGTACTACTACCTCAGACTGTACTACAGTAAAGTACAAGTACCTTAAAATGGTACTTCAGTACAGTAGTTGTGTAAATGTTCTCTGGTTGAGTTTTTATTCATCAGAAACAAAAGTCAAATATCTGCAAACATAGAAACTATAATTCAGTTTTGGTTCCTTGTATTTTATCTTCACTTCTCTTCATTTATTTATATTTTATCCTCGTTTACTCTTCACTTCCTTTCATTTCTCTCTTCATGTCTCTTCTATCATCACTTCATTGTGTTCGGTCGTCTCTTTCCTCAGTGATTTATAGACTCAGTGTTTGTGTACTTCGGTCACGTCTGGATCGGATCCTTCTGTAAATTCTTTAAAGTGACTCGTCCTGCTCGGCTCTCGCTCAGTAATCCCTCCCTTCTGCTGCTGCTGCTGGCTCAGTCCGGTCCTAGTTTCTGCTCTCTGAGTGATCCGCCTCGTCACTGTTCAGTCCTGATGTAGTAAATGAACCCAGTGACTCCTGCTCCACATTACATCACTGTTACTCTCCTCTTAAAAACACTGTCAATGCTTCACTGAACCAAACTCTATTGTCCTGACTGTGTGATTTAAAAGGTTTTATTCGTACAGCTTTTTCCGGAGCTTTTGTTTGCCAGCTCTTGGTATTCATCGGTTGTCATGGAGATGGATTGATGTGATTGTGTAATTACAGTCATGTGATAACAGGCGGCTGTATATGGGGTGGAGGTTATAATTGTGTTCATGGTAACTGAGCTTTCTCTGAAACAGCTCAACCTTTTAATTCAAAGTCAATAATGGATCTCCAAGCTTAACATGTTTGGGGCTGAAAATAAGGATTGTTTCCAGTATTGATTATTGTATTTAACGGGGCGCAATGCATTCTGGATGTTGTAGGATTTCCTTAATAATAGAATCTACAGTCTCTTATTCTAAGTCATAAATCATTTCACATTTCTACAGCATAGGTGACCCACTTTTAAGAAACCATCATATTTCCATCTGTGAAACTCCTCTTTAATATATGTGACACACATCAGTGAGGACCTGTCATGATAACTGCTTCTATTGGACGATATATTGTCTCAGAAATAATGACGATAAATGATATTATTGTCATCTGAGTCTGTGTAAAGTAAGATTAAATATGTGTTCTGAGTTTGACATACCACAGAAAAGTGTGTTGTTAACCACCCTGCCAAATTTGAATGATTAAAAAAATCATCAAATATATGAAATTAGGCTTCAAAGTCTGCTAGCTCGGCAGCTAACTCGGCTGCTAACTCGGCTGCTAGCTCGGTGGCTAGCTCAGCTGCTAGCTCGGTGGCTAACTCGGCGGCTAACTGGGCTGCTAGCTCGGCGGCTAACTCGGCTGCTAGCTCGGTGGCTAACTTGGCCGCTAGCTTGGCGGCTAACTCAGCTAACTGGCTAACTGTAGACTGTAGTAGTAGTAGTGTGTGCTGAATGTATTTACACATATGTACCTCTACAGCAGCAGGGCGGGTTTATGCTAATCCTAGCTCCACAATTCAAATCTAAATGGTTGAAATGCTTTTTAAACCTTTTTTAGAAACACATTTATGACCTATTTAATGTGTTTAGAAGAAAATGTCTGAATTCACTTTAGTTGATCTTTCAGTGTAAGTACAGAAGAAGAGATTTGAGACACAGCTTCAGACATTCAGTAAAAACTATAAAATATTCTTTGGTTCCAGCTTCTCAAATGTGATACTTTGGTATTTGTCTTCATGTGTTTGACAGCAAATTAAATATCTTCTGGTTTTGGAAACAAGTAGTCAATACATGGCTACAGATTCTTGTTTTATTATAAACTGGATATCTTCAGATGTCGTGTTTTGTTCGACTAACGGCCCAAAACTCAAAGATATTCAGTTTATAATCATATAAAACAGACAAAAGCTTTAAATAATCACATTAAAGAAGCTGATAAACGACTAAAACTGACATTAATGATCAAAACAGTTCATGATTTGATTGATAACAAGTCAGATGATCAGTTGGATTTTCTTTTATATCTTTGTTGGTTTAATTATAATGTTGGACAAAATTAGTGATGTTTGACTGTGATTGACATTTTAATGTGATGAAGCCTAAACACAGAATATATGAATTAATTAGACAATGAAAGTAATCCTGAAATAGAGGGATCCTAAACTCCTCATCTGACTTTTAAAAACATCTCCGGGTTTCCTTGTTGAACTCTGCACACAGTCTTCTTCCAAATCGGGACATAAATATAGTGCGTTATAGCTCTGCAGAGGAAGCAGTATTGTTATTGTTGAAGGCATTTCCCTTTAAAGAGGAAATGGAACATGTGAAGTAATCCGTCGCCTTGTTAAGAGAAGTAGCAGCTACGCCACAAATCAGAAAGAATGCGTCTCATTAAAAAAAAAAAACCTGCAGCCGAGTTCATTTCCTCAACAGCAACCTGGACGGAAAAACACAACAATAAAAGAATAAGAGAGCGAGAAGAACAATAAATAACATACTAAAACCCTTAAAACAGAATAAAAGACTGAGATTAAATCAGACTGGGAGAAGGACTTTAGTGCTGAAATCAAAAGTGAGGAGTGGGAAAAACATGTGGCCTAATTTATGTGGGTGTCTCTCCACTAATAAAGTGAAAGACCTACAATTTAGGATTAATCACAGACTACACATCACCCCATTGAAGCAGAACAAAATGAACTCACAAATGTCAAAGTTTCCATATTCAAACATTTTGGGATGATGTGCTAATAGGACAGACACTGAACATTTCTCCCCTTTTTTGTATTCTTGGTATAGGCCACCCTCCAGATATTGCTTCTGATCATCTAAAACTTCTTAAGGTCTTGCTCGTCTGTGCTAGAAGATGTATTTTATGAAAGTGGATGTCAGAGGAACCCCCTAGCGTTGCACAGTGGATAAGCAGTGTGATGGAGCTGATGCCCCTCAAAGCCGTAAGCTTTTATTTGAGAGAGGAACCGTTTCAGTTTCATGAAGTTTGGGGCCCTTTTACGACTTACTTGGGGCCTGATTGTCTGCGTACAATAACTGGAGGGCTGCATGTGTTGGCTTGGGGAGAACAGATCTTTGGTGTGTAACTTTATGTGTGTACATTCCTGATTTGTATTATACGATGAAACCACAGACTGTAGAGAAGAAATGGACGTAACATCCGTGACGTCACCCATTGGTTTGTGGACTGCTGCTCGGAAGCCAATAGTTTCTAATCTAGGCAGCGCCATCTTGAAAATTTCAGGTGCATGCTGGGAAAAATAAAAACATGGATTCTACTTATATGGGCATGAGGCGGAGCCATGGGCGGAGCGGGGAGGTTGCTATGGTTACGAGGGCTGGATCTGGAGGACATTGGTCAATCAACCTGTCAATCAGGACGTAGCCACGCCCCCTAATGCATACCCTGCTTTATCGTCACATATAAAATCAGGGAGGCCAAAATGTCCCAAATGAACATCATACTGCATTGAAGAAGGCTTTAAACTAGCGATTGAGACCATAAACACATTTTGAAAACGTTTACTGAGGTTAGAAATCAAGTGAGAAGTTGGTGAATTCTCCATTGACTTGTATAGAGACGGTCGCCCCCTGGTGGCCTTTTGATAGAATGCAGCTCTAAGTTACTTCCTGGTTG
>NC_070593.1:1580192-1585192 GCF_027409825.1 Scomber japonicus
TTGGGATATTTACAGAAGTTACCAAATATAGTTATTTGCCCAATAAAGGGTTAATGTCTTGTCACTTAAACTCAAACATCTTCATTTTAGCTGTAACTACAACAGAGGATTAGAGCCAGACTAAGAGAAAACATATTGTTGTTGGGTTTTTGGGAAATTACGAGAATAAAGTCCTCTAACGTCCATCTGTGTCGTCTGTTTTTGAAAAGACTGAAAGCTTTTTTTTTTCTTTGTTGTCTTCCATCTGATTTCCATTCAGAGCTCAGTGTCACCCAGTTTCAGGGAGCCACACCCTTCCTGCCACAGATCACTTTACAACAAGCCTCATGCACAAACCCTCACACACTGCTCAGAGTTAAACCACAGACTGTATAGAAGAAACAGACGTAACATCCATGACGTCACCCATTGGTTTGTGGACTGCTGCTCGGAAGCCAATAGTTTCTAATCTAGGCAGCGGCCATCTTGAAAATTTCAGGTGCATGCTGGGAAAAATAAAAACATGGATTCTACTTATATGGGCATGAGGCGGGGCCATGGGTGGAGCGGGGAGGTTGCTATGGTTACGAGGGCTGGATCTCGAGGACATTGGTCAATCAACCTGTCAATCAGGACGTAGCCACGCCCTAATGCATACCCTGCTTTATCGTCACATATAAAATCAGGGAGGCCAAAATGTCCCAAATGAACATCATACTGCATTGAAGAAGGCTTTAAACTAGCGATTGAGACCATAAACACATTTTGAAAACGTTTACTGAGGTTAGAAATCAAGTGAGAAGTTGGTGAATTCTCCATTGACTTGTATAGAGACGGTCGCCCCCTGGTGGCCTTTTGATAGAATGCAGCTCTAAGTTCTGTGACTGATGAGGTGTATTGTACAGGATGAAGGATTAGTGGTTCAGAAATGTTTATATAGAAGCTAATTATGAAGGTGAAAGGTCAGAATATGAACAGTATGTGAAGTGTTAAAGGACCAGTTCACCATGTTTCAGTTACAGTCTTCTCTGGAGTCTGTTCTCCACCTGATCCTCGTCCTGATCCTCGTCCTGATCCTCGTCCTGATCCTCGTCCTGACCCTTGTTCCGTGTGTCCCTGCAGGTTATGACTTTGCGGAGGTTCTGCGTTGGTTCGGAGAACGCGTGGATCGGATCATTCTGCTGTTCGACGCTCACAAACTGGACATTTCTGACGAGTTCTCCGAAGCGATCCGAGCCTTCAAAGGCCAAGACGACAAGATCCGAGTCGTTCTCAACAAGGCCGACCAGGTGAGAACCGTTCCTTACTCACCTGTTCTACATCTGTTCTACATCTGTTCTTCACTCACCTGTTCCTCACCTGTTCTACACCTGTTCTTCATCTGTTCTTTACTCACCTGTCACTCACCTGTTCTCCACTGGTTCTCCACTGGTTCTCCACCTGTTCTCCACCTGTTCCTCACCTGTCACTCACCTGTTCTCCACTGGTTCTCCACTGGTTCTCCACCTGTTCGCCACCTGTTCCTCACCTGTTCCTCACCTGTTCTCCACCGGTTCCTCACCGGTTCCTCACTTGTTCTCCACCTGTTCTTCACCTGTTCCTCACCTGTTCTCCACCTGTTCCTCACCGGTTCCTCACTGGTTCCTCACTTGTTCGCCACCTGTTCCTCACTTGTCCCTCATCTGTCCTCCACCTGTCCCTCACCTATCCCTCACCTGTTCTCCACCTGTTCCTCACCTGTTCTTCATCTGTTCCTCACCTGTCACTCACCTGTTCTCCACTGGTTCTCCACCTTTTCTCCACCTGTTCCTCACCTATCCCTCACCTGTTCCTCACCTGTTCTCCACCTGTCACTCACCTGTCACTCACCTGTTCCTCACCTGTTCCTCACCTGTTCTCCACCTTTTCCTCACCTGTTCCTCACCTGTTCTCCACCTGTTCCTCACCTGTTCCTCACCTGTTCTCCACCTGTCACTCACCTGTCACTCACCTGTTCCTCACCTGTTCCTCACCTGTTCTCCACCTTTTCCTCACCTGTTCCTCACCTGTTCTCCACCTGTCCCTCACCTGTTCTCCATCTGTCACTCACCTGTTCCTCACCTGTTCCTCACCTGTTCCTCACCTGTCACTCACCTGTTCTCCACTGGTTCTCCACCTGTTCTCCACCTGTTCTCCACCTGTTCCTCACCTGTTCCTCACCTGTTCCTCACTTGTTCCTCACCTGTTCTCCACCTGTCACTCACCTGTTCCTCACCTGTTCCTCACCTGTTCCTCACCTGTCCTCCACCTGTCCCTCACCTGTCCTCCACCTGTTCCTCACCTGTTCTCCACTGGTTCTCCGCCTTTTCTCCACCTGTTCCTCACCTGTCACTCACCTGTTCTCCACCTGTTCCTCACCTGTTCCTTACCTGTTCCTCACCTGTTCCTCACTGTTCTCTCAGGTGGACACGCAGCAGCTGATGCGGGTGTACGGCGCCCTCATGTGGTCACTTGGGAAGGTGATCAACACTCCGGAGGTGGTGAGAGTTTACCTCGGTTCCTTCTGGGCCAAACCGCTGCAGAACACTGAGAACAGGTCAGAGATCAAGTTCATTCATTCATTCATTCATTCATTCATTCATTCATTCATTATGTGGGTCTGGATATAGTATCGTTCATTCACTCATTCATTCACTAAGTCTGAGTATAATACTCTTCAGTAATTTGGCCGTTCATTCATTCATTCATCATGGACTGTATACAGTAGTGTTCATTTATTCGTTCACTCTCTTATTCATTCATTCATTATTACTATTAGTTATTATTCATTTAGTCCTTCACATAGCAGGTCTGGATACAGTATAGTTCACTCATTCATTCATTCACTCATTCATTCGTACATTCATTCACTCACTCATTCATTCACTCACTCATTCAGTAACCCTGGATACAGTACAGTTCATTCATTCATTCATTCATTCATTCACTCACGCATTTGTTCATTCACTCACTCATTCATTCATGCATTCACTTATTCATTCACTCATTCATTTGTTCATTCATTCACTCTTTCATTCAGTCATTCATGCATTCAGTCATTCATGCATTCACTTATTCATTCATTCATTCATTCATTCATGCATTCACTTATTCATTCGTTCATTCACTCATTCATTCATTCATTTTGTCCATCATTGATAGTGTGGGTCTGGTTACAGTTCATTCACTCATTCATTCCTTCGTTCATGTGTTCATCCCCAGGCGTCTGTTCGAGGCGGAGTCTCAGGATCTCTTCAGGGACATTCAGAGTCTCCCGAGGAACGCGGCGCTCCGTAAACTCAACGACCTCATCAAGAGGGCGCGGCTCGCCAAGGTGAGACAGGAAGTGACACGTTGACGTTTTGGGATTAACGGCGAGACCCTGAAAGTCTCTGCTGGGTCTGAAGTTTGATCAGCTGATTCAGAGACAGTGCGATCCGGCCCACTTTCCTTCCCCTGTTCTTTTCCTTCCTTCCATCTGTCCTTCCTACCTTCGTTTTATCCTTTCTTCCTTCCTTCCTTCCTTCCTTCCTTCCTTCCTTCCTTCCTTCCTTCCTTCCTTCCTTCCATCTGTCCTTCCTACCTTCCTTTTATCCTTTCTTTGTTCCTTCCTCCCTTTATTCCTTCTGTCCTTCCTTCCATCTGTCCTTACTCTCTTTCTTCCATCTGTCCTTCCTCCCTTTCTTCCTTCCATCTGTCCTTCCTCCCTTCCTCCCTTCCTTCCTTCCTTCTTTCCTTCCATCTGTCTTTCCTACCTTTCTTCCTTCTGCCCTTCCTCCCTTCTGCTCTTCCTCCCTTCCTTGCTTCTTTCTTTCTTCTTCCTTCTTCATTCTTTCCATCTGTCTTTCCTTCTTCCCTCCTTCCTTTTGCCTGTCTTTCCTTCCTTCCATCTGTCCTTCCTACCTTCCTTTTATCCTTTCTTTGTTCCTTCCGCCCTTTATTCCTTCTGTCCTTCCTTCCATCTGTCCTTCCTCTCTTTCTTCCATCTGTCCTTCCTCCCTTTCTTCCTTCCATCTGTCCTTCCTTCCTTCCTTCCTTCTTTCCTTCCATCTGTCTTTCCTACCTTTCTTCCTTCTGCCCTTCCTCCCTTCTGCCCTTCCTCCCTTCCTTGCTTCTTTCTTTCTTCTTCCTTCTTCATTCTTTCCATCTGTCTTTCCTTCTTCCCTCCTTCCTTTTGCCTGTCTTTCCTTCCTTCCCTTCTTATTTCCTTCCTTCCTTCTTTCCCTCCATCTTTTTAATGATCCGACCCACATGAGATGAAATTGGGTCGTATGTGGCCCTTGATTGAAAATGAGTTTGACGCCCCTGCTGCAGATGAACAACAAAATAATAATTCATTCATTTAACCCTCCTGTTGTGTTCGAGTCAAGGGAGGAAGGGAGGAAGGGAGTAAAGGAAAGAAGGAAGGAGAGAGAAAGGAAGGAACGACAGAAGGAAGAAAGGGGGATGGAGGACGGAAGGAAGGAAGGGAGGAAAGGAAATAAGGAAGCATGGAGGAAAGAAGTAAGGAAGGAAGGTAGGAGTGAGGGAGGAAAGAAGGACAGGAAAGAAGGAAGGAAGGAAGGACAGAGGAAAGAAGTAAGGAAGGAAAGAAGGTAGGGGGGAGGAACGACAAAAGAAGGAAGAAAGGGAGATGGAGGAAGGGAAGAAAGAGAAGAAGGAAAGAAAGAGAGAAGGAGAGAGGAAGCACAGATGGAAGGATGGAAGGAAGAAAGGAAGGAAGGAAGGAAGGAAGGAAAGAAGGAACAGTCAAAACAGATGGGTCAATTTGACCCGGGAGCACGACAGGAAGGTTAATGTTTGAAAAGAGCTTAAGATGATTTATTTTAACCCTTACATTCATTCATTCATTCATTCATTCATTCATTCAGGTCTAATTTGGCACATTTTGACATTTGACAGCCTGTAAAAACCCTAAATGTCTTTTATTTTGAAATTTGATGACTTTTCCTAACGTGTCCCAAAATGCACAACAAAGGTTCTACTTGTGTTTACGTGCTAGA
>NC_070593.1:1592692-1605192 GCF_027409825.1 Scomber japonicus
ACCTGTCCTCTCTGTGTGTGTGTGTGTGTGTGTGTGTGTGTGTGTGTGTGTGTGTGTGTGTGTGTGTGTGTGTGTGTGTGTGTGTGTGTGTAGCGGCCTTCCTGTCTGAACTCTGTGATTGAGGAAACTGTTGTATAAACAGCGATGTTGTTGAACGGAGCTCAGCTGAGTCCTGACAGCGGGGTGTGTGTGTGTGTGTGTGTGTGTGTGTGTATACATATGTGTTTATAATAGGGCTGTGAAACGATTAATTCTTTTAATCGAGATTAATCTCAGAGTTTCCATAGTTAATCGCGATTAATGGCGTTTTGAATTGCATGTTTAAAACCCTGTTATTTTCCATTTGAAGGCAGTTTTAAGCCCATAATGTAAAGCATTTCTTACCAGAGTGTCTTAACTGGGAATCAATCACGGCTCTGCTGCGACTCCCACACTCCAAAATGGTCCTTTGGTGGAGCTGAGGCTGGCTTGGCTGCACCTGGGTGTTTAGCGTGGAGGTGCTAACTCAAACTCCACGTACTCCGGTGGTAGTTAAACTCCGTTTGACACAGGTTGCATTTTACTTTTGACTTGTCAACTGAAGCGTCTGGAAGTGTTTTAAAGTTAAACAAGCCGTTCAAAAGTCCAGTAGCTCTCTTACTTTCCATCAGCGCGGTAGGTTTACTGCAGGAGGCCACTTCAAAGCATAGCGCTACAGCTAGAGGAGCCGTCTACGGGGGAGTAGAAGGGACAAAAAGGCTTGACACATTAAAATGAGATTAACCCTTTATTGGGCAAATAATTATATTTGGTAACTTCTGTAAATATCCCAAAATATCCTTCCTTCCTTCTTTCCTTCCTTCTTTCTTCCCTTTCTCTTTTCCTTTCTCCCTCCATCGTTCCTTTCCTTTCCTTCCTTCCATCTGTCCTTCCTTCCATCTGTCCTCCCTCCCTCCTTCTCTCCTCCCTTCCTTCTTTCCTTCCTCCGCCCTTCCTTCCTTCCTTTCCTTACTTCCATCTGTTCTTCCTCCCTCCCTTCTTCTCTCCTCCCTTCCTTCTTTCCTTCCTCCATCCCCCTTTCTTCTTCCTTCCTTCCTTCTTTCTTCCCTTCCTCCCTCCCTCCCTCCCTCCCTCCTTCTCTCTTTCTTTCCTCCCCCCTACCTTCCTTCCTTCCTTCCTTCTTTCTTTCCTCCGTCCTTCCTTCATATAAACCAGTCTGTAATAGAAGAGTGTTTCCCAGCATGACACCTCCAAAAATAGACTGGCACTTATACACCTTTATTTACGGTAATTGATTATCTGTCAATCTTCTAATCGATTAATCAGAATCGATTAATCAGAATCGATTAATCAGAATCGATTAATCGTGCCTGTCCCGTTGGCCTGCAGGTGCACGCTTACATCATCAGCTACCTGAAGAAGGAGATGCCGTCTCTGTTCGGCCGTGAGAAGAAGAAGGAGGAGCTGATCATGAGGCTGCCGGAGATCTACACCATCCTGCAGAGAGAGCACCACATCAGCCCCGGAGACTTCCCCAACGTCGCCAAGATGCAGGTACAAACCCCCCCCCCCCCACACACACACACACCTCCTCCTCCTCCTGTTCCTCCACCTCCTTCTGCTTCTTCTCCTCCTGCTCCTGCTTCTCCCTCCTCCTCCTTCTTCTTTTCCATCCTCCTGCTTCTTCTTCTCCTCCTCCTGTTTCTTCTCCTCCTCCTGCTTCTTCTCCTTCTGCTCCTCCTCCCTTCCTCCTGCTCCTTCTCCTCCTCCTGCTTCTGCTCTTCCTCCTGCTTCTTCTCCTCCTGCTTCTTCTCATCCTCCTTCTGCTTCTTCTTCTCCTCCTGCTTCTTCTCCTTCTGCTCCTCCTCCCTTCCTCCTGCTCCTTCTCCTCCTCCTGCTTCTGCTCTTCCTCCTGCTGCTTTTCCTCCTCCTCTCGTCCTCTCCTCTTCCTCCTCCTGCTCCTCCTCCTCATTCTGCTCCTCATACGCCTCCTCCTCCTCCTCCTCTTCTTCCTCCTCCTCCTCCTCCTGCTCCTGCATGTCGACCTCGTCCTCCTCATGCTCCTCCTCCTCTTCCTCCTCCCCCTCCTCCTCCTCCTGCAAGGTGCAGGTACAACCCTCCTCCTCCTCATGCTCCTCCTCCTCTTCCTCCTCCCCCTCCTCCTCCTCCTGCAAGGTGCAGGTACAACCCTCCCCCTCCTCCTCCTCCTATTCCTCCACCTCCTTCTGCTTCTTCTCCTCCTGCTTCTTCTCATCCTCCTGCTTCTTCTCCTCTTCCTGCTGCTTTTCCTCCTCCTCTCCTCCTCTCCTCTTCATCCTCCTCCTCCTCCCGCTGCTTTTCCTCCTCCTCTCCTCCTCTCCTCTTCATCCTCCTGCTGCTCCTCTTCCTCCTGCTCCTCCTCCTCATTCTGCTCCTCCTCTACTTCCTCCTCCTGCTCCTCCTCCTGCTGCTTTTCCTCCACCTCTCCTCTTCATCCTCCTCCTGCTCCTCTTCCTCTTCCTCCTGCTCCTCCTCCTCATCCTGCTTCTCCTCTACTTCCTCCTCCTGCTTTTCCTCCTCCTCCCCCTCCTCTTCCTCTTCCTCCTCCCCCCTCCTCCTCCTCCTACAAACCCCCCCCGCCCCCCCGAATAACCCCTGAAAAACAACTAAACATGACGTGACGAAGGATTCATGACGTTAACGTGTTTATTATAAAATGTTCTTAAAAGTGAACAAACTGAACTCTGAGAACACTCTGCAGCTGTGTGTGTGTGTGTGTGTGTGTGTGTGTGTGTGTGTGTGTGTGTGTGTGTGTGTGTGTGTGTGTGTGTGTGTGTGTGTGTGTGTGTGTCTCATTACATATGTATTTATTGGATTATTGAGGAGACAGAGAGACAGAGAGAGAGGATGTTGATGTTTAAGATTCTTTAGTTCCCCGGTGAGGAGCAGAACCTGAACACACACACACACACTGGGACACACACACACACACACACACACACATACACACTCACACACACACACACTCTGGGACATGTGTTGTGTAGTATTTGGATCCTCCCGCTGTGTTCTCACCCGGAGGTCAAAGGTCAGCAGAGGACTCGGTGTCCAGCTGCAGAGTCCCTGTTGACTGAAGCAGATCTGAAGAGGAACCAGAACTTTCAGGAGGTTTCGGTTCCAGAAGTTATTAAATAACACGACATCATAAATAATAAGAGAAGACCTGAGCATAGACCAGCACCCTCTGTCTGTTAACACTCCTGTTGTCCTCGAGTCAAGGAAGGGAGGGAGGAAGGAAGGAAGGAAGGAAGGAAGGAAGGAAGGGAGGGAGGAAGGAAGGAAGGAAGGAAGGGAGGAAAGACAGAGGAAAGAAGGAAGGAAGGAAGGTAGGAGGGAGGAAAGAAAGGGAGAAGGAGGGAGGAAGGAAGGAAGGAAGGAAAAGAGGAAGAGAGGAAGGAAGGAAAGAAAGAAGGGAAGGAAGGAATGAGGGAAGGAAAGAAGGATGGAGGGAGGAAGGAAGGAAGAAAGGGGATGGAGTAAAGAAAGAAGGAAGGGAGGCAGGAAGGAAGGAAGGAAGGAAGGAGGGAAGGAAAGAAGGAAGGGAGGATGGAGGAATGAAGGAGGGAAGGAAGGAGGAAAGACAGAGGAAGGAAAGAAGGAAGGAAGGAGGGAAGGAAAGAAGGAAGGAAGGAAGGAGGGAAGGAAAGAAGGAAGGAAGAAAGGTTAATTTGTGGTTACACCATTTGACATTTTCAGGAGCATTCAGTCTAACTTTTGGTAAAAAATCTTACCAACACTTATTAATCACTGCCTGATGATTAGAGCTGGTAATGTCTCTGCTCCTCCATCAGGACATATATTAATGTCTCTCCTCCTCCATCAGGACATATATTAATGTCTCTCCTCCTCCATCAGGACATATATTAATGTCTCTCCTCCATCAGGACATATATTAATGTCTCTGCTCCTCCATCAGAACATATATTAATGTCTCTGCTCCTCCATCAGGACATATATTAATGTCTCTCCTCCTCCATCAGGACATATATTAATGTCTCTCCTCCTCCATCAGGACATATATTAATGTCTCTCCTCCTCCATCAGGATATATATTAATGTCTCTCCTCCATCAGGACATATATTAATGTCTCTGCTCCTCCATCAGGACATATATTAATGTCTCTCCTCCATCAGGACATATATTAATGTCTCTCCTCCTCCATCAGGACATATATTAATGTCTCTGCTCCTCCATCAGCACATATATTAATGTCTCTGCTCCTCCATCAGGACATATATTAATGTCTCTGCTCCTCCATCAGGACATATATTAATGTCTCTCCTCCTCCATCAGGACATATATTAATGTCTCTCCTCCATCAGGACATATATTAATGTCTCTGCTCCTCCATCAGGACATATATTAATGTCTCTCCTCCTCCATCAGGACATATATTAATGTCTCTCCTCCATCAGGACATATATTAATGTCTCTGCTCCTCCATCAGGACATATATTAATGTCTCTCCTCCTCCATCAGGACATATATTAATGTCTCTCCTCCATCAGGACATATATTAATGTCTCTGCTCCTCCATCAGGACATATACTAATGTCTCTCCTCCTCCATCAGGACATATACTAATGTCTCTCCTCCTCCATCAGGACATGCTGCAGCACTACGACTTCAGTAAGTTCCCGTCTCTGAAGATGAAGCTCATCGAGTCGGTGGACAAGATGTTGGCCACAAAGATCGCCGTGCTGATGTCCATGATCCGCGACGAGGAGTCCAAGGCTCCGCCGGCGATGGTGTCGGGCGGCGCCTTCGAGGGCTCCCAGGACGGGCCCTTCGGTCAGGGCTACGGCGAAGGCATCAGCGCCGGGGCCGACGCCGAGGACTGGATCGTGAGCCGCGACAAACACCGCTACGACGAGATCTTCTACACGCTGATGCCCGTCAACGGGAAGATCACCGGCGTCAACGCCAAGAAGGAGATGATGAACTCGCGGCTGCCCAACACGGTGCTGGGGAAGATCTGGAAGCTGGCCGACTGCGACAAGGACGGCATGCTGGACGACGAGGAGTTCGCTCTGGCTCAGCATCTCATCAAAGTCAAACTGGAGGGATACGAGCTGCCCAGCGAGCTGCCCGATCACCTGGTGCCCCCCGTGCACCGTAAGAACCCCACCGCGGACGCCATGTACAACCACAGCGAGGACTAGAGCTGCACCCGACGCTGCTGCTGCTGCTGCACCCGACGCTGCACCCAAAGAGACTGACTGAGCAGAAGCATCAACGTTTGTGCTGCTGATGTTCAGACTGACAGAGAAACACATCAGCTGATCTACCTGCTCCAGAAGGTCCAACCTTAAATATACAGATAGATATATAAATATAATAAATATAATAAATATAACAGGCCAGCAAACACTCAAATTCAGTGTCAGAGGATTTTAGTACTTTTTATTTGGTCAGATTTGATGTAAAGTAAATGTAAATGTGGCCTCATCGTATTTCACTAACTCTGCTTTTATCCTGATATTCAACCTCTTTAACTTTCATTCTTCTTTTTTTTTATTCTTCCTCTATGTGTTCATGTGTTCATGTGTTCATGTGTTCATGTGTTCATGTGTTCATGTGTTTATGTGTTTTTGGTCATTTGAGACAAAACAGTGATGAGCAACTTTGCTGATCTTCCTCCCTCCTCCTCCTCGTCTTCATCACTGTAAAATATTTAACATGAAGGAAGAAGAAGAAGAAGAAACTTTATTTTTTTGTGCTTCACTTCAACACAAAGTGCTTTAAAACCGAAAGAATCACAAAAGTCACATTAAGATTCAGATGAATGTAATAAAATAGGAGATAAAAAGAACACTTCCTGTTTGTGTGTGTGTGGAGATGAATCAGCTAAAAGTCAATTAGATGCAGTTTGAATGGAGATAAACACACAACACATGAATAAATCAGCTTTTATGCAGTTTACAGTTTTGATTCTTCACATTTTTATTGGCTGACTCATTTTTTAGTCCCGTAAATATTAAACCAATGTCTCCTCAGTATTATAAAGTCCTGGATGTGGCTCTAAATAAAAGAGCGATGGGTTAATATGGAGGCTAGAGCTGCAGTTAATACATATTCTCATCTTTAATGATCCTGCACACTTATTACAGTATTTCAATTAATGGTTTAGTTTATAAAATGTTAAAAAACTGCATTGAAGTCCATGATATTGTCTTTATTTTGCTTGTTTTATCAAACCAATCATTCAAAACAATGTAGAGCTGCCTCTACTGATTATAATCATTATTAATTTAGTCTTTCTATTTTCACCTTGTAGTTGTTTATTCATTAAAAGTGGTAAAAAGCCAAAGATGACGTCTTCAAACTCAAAGATATTCAGTTTACTGTCACAGAAGGACTAATGAAACCAGAGAATATTCACATGAAGAAGCTGGAATTTAAAGATTGGAGACATTTTTTCCTTTTCTTTTCTTTAAAAAATGACTAAAACTAAATAGTTTTGATTCAATTAATAGTCGCCTGTTGCAGCTGTGATTTAATTTACTGTCATACACGACAAATACAGAGCAGCAAATTGGCAATTTTGGGAAACTGGAACCAAATCATGTTGAGAAATTATCAATAAATCATTAAATTAGTTGCTAGTAGGCTTTGGCGGCATCACGGTGTTAAAAAAAAGGGATTTTCAGTACAGTCATAAACACAGACTGCGAGTGAAACTGTAGTTTACGAGGAGCTCCTAAACGCATCATGTAATACCACCTCTGACCACTATATGAGTTGTAATAGAGGAGTGGCGCTGTTCGCATTCCCACCGGTTGCCTCCAGAGGAAAACGTAGAGGAAGTGATCCAAAGTTCATAACAAACATTAGCTGAAAAGTTTAAATAAAAGTCTGAATTATTCGCGGTATTTTTCAGTTTGTTTGTGAATGAAACTCTTCAGATTTTTATTTATTGAAGCTGATATTCATCTCTTGGCCTTCAGTGACTTCAGTTCCTGTCGGTTAATCAGCTGTTTCTCCTCCTCTGCTACCTGAACAGGTGAGACGTATTTAGACGTTATTACCGTAATAACTGCTCAGTTTGTGGGTTCAGGTGTTTTACTGAAGCATATTTTTGCGGGTCTGACGGTTTTTTTATTTTAATAAGGAGTCCGGTGGGTGCAGGTATCATTTAAAAGAAAACTGATCGGCGCATCACTACTAGACAATACGGTAACACCTGCAGCTGCTTTAACGGAACGTCACGTTACCGTAATACCGGTAAAATATCAGGAAGGGGTGAAAAACTATAGATGCCGCCCAAAGCCTAACTCTGCATTAATTTAATTATCTTTTAATCAACTCAATTAAAATTAAATAATCAATTACAGCTCTAGTTGAAGCTCTTTGTTTCCTGTGAATCAAAGAAAAGTAAAAATGTCTTTTAATGGTGAAGAAACTTGAAACCAGATAATGTTTTACCCAATAATGTAATAAAAAACCATCATAACTTAAATAAAACATGTAATAAAACCTGATAATGTAATAAAGTGCATTTCCCAATAAAGTAATAATCTGTGCACCGACAATGTCATAAATTATTACATTACCTTATTTTTGCAGAACCTCATAATTTAAAAATTATTGGGTTTTTTTTATTACATTATTGGTAAATTATTACATCATCAGGTTTTTACAAGCCCTAATACACAAATAATTGAGTTTTCAGACACATTCCTCTTTTTATTTTCTATTAATACACATCAATAATCACCTTTAACCAGGAGCAGTGAGACAGATCAATATCATTTAGAGAATATAAACACTTTATCTATCAAGAATAAATCACTTTGTCACAATCATTTCATGAGAAGAAGTAAAAACATATTGTATTCCAGCTTCATGGGCGGACGTGTTTTTAGTTTCTGTAGATAAAAATATAAAAATGTAAAAATGTAAAGTTCATGACCCGACAGGATCTCAGAGTCTCACGTGTCTCACATGTTGCTCCTTTTATCAGGAAGCTGTTATTTAGCGTCTCGTCCTCATGACACACGGGGCACAAGTAGTCTGGAACCAGGACGCAGGAGGGTCGGGGGAGGGGGGGAGGGGGGGTCAAAGGTCAGAGCGTGTGGTGTTTAAACAGCAGTCAGGAGGAGATGATGATGATGGCGGGAAGTGAGCAGCTCGTGGTTATGAACCCAGCGGACAGTCAGCGGCCGTCACTGCAGCTTCCTCACATTGTAAACAGAGAGGAGGCGAGGCGCTGACCTTTGACCCCTCGGCCCCTCGGCCCTGCTCACAGCCCACCAGAGACCAGCAGCAGCAGCTCGTCATGTTTTTAGTGAAATGAATCTTTATTATGAAACAGCTGAGTGTGTGTTTAAAGGGTCATTCTGCCTCATGTGAACACGATGACATCACTAGATAAGACCTTAAAGCTTCTATAACTCTGCTGATCAGCTGATGAGTTCAGAGGTCACATGATCAGTTTTTAACCGTCTGAACGTTTCTGGTGTTTAAACTGTTTGAATCCTGACACACACACACACACTCTGACACTCTCACTCACTCACACACACACACACACATACACACACTCTCAGACACACACACACACACATTCATTCACTCACACACTCTCTCTCTCTCACACACACACACACATATACTCACACACAGACATACACACTCTCTCACACACACTCACTCACTCAGACACACACACACATACATACTAACACAGACATACACATACACACACACATACATACTAACACACACACTCACACACACACACAGTCACATACTCAGACACACTTACACATTCATTCACTCACATACACAAATATTCCAAATAAAGTTTTTTTTTTTTTTAGATAATCTTCATTTAACAGTCGGCTGGTTTTTAGTGATGTCATCGATAGACAGTGATGTCATCGATAGACAGTGATGTCATCGTGTTGAGCCAAGAATGAACCTTTAAATTCAGATTTTAAAGCTACATTTGCACATTTACACCCTCCCCCCCGTAGTGCCTGCTCACCCCCCCCCCCCCCCTTCCAGCTGTGCCTGCCCCCCCACTCCAGCTGTACCTGCTCACCCCCCCCTTTCAGCTGTACCTGCCCCCCCCCCCCGCCCTCCAGCTGTGCCTGCTCACCCCTCCAACTGTGCCTGGTAACCCCACCCCCCCCCACCCAAAAAATGCCTTTAAAGCCTTTTTCAGGATGAAGTTTGGTTAAAATCATTTTGAAGCTTTATTTTGAAAGTCTCTGTGCCTTTTTCCGTTTCCTTTTTGTTCCTATGACGAGACCGAAGTCGTCTTTGAGGAATCAGCAGCTTCTTTTTAGTGCCTTAAAAAAACAGGAAGCTTATCATCTCTAATCAGACCCTGAGATTCATGTGTTCATAAGGGAACGTCTCCACAGTGAGTTTCATGTGTTCATAAGGGAACGTCTCCGCAGTGAGTTTCATGTGTTCATAAGGGAACGTCTCTACAGTGAGTCTCATGTGTTCATAAAGGAACGTCTCCACAGTGAGGGAACGTCTCTACAGTGAGTTTCATGTGTTCATAAGGGAACGTCTCTACAGTGAGTCTCATGTGTTCATAAAGGAACGTCTCCACAGTGAGGGAACGTCTCCACAGTGAGTTTCATGTGTTCATAAGGGAACGTCTCCACAGTGAGGGAACGTCTCCACAGTGAGATTCATGTGTTCATAAGGGAACGTCTCCACAGTGAGTTTCATGTGTTCATAAGGGAACGTCTCCACAGTGAGTTTCATGTGTTCATAAGGGAACGTCTCTACAGTGAGTTTCATGTGTTCATAAGGGAACGTCTCCGCAGTGAGTTTCATGTGTTCATAAGGGAACGTCTCCACAGTGAGGGAACGTCTCTACAGTGAGTTTCATGTGTTCATAGGGAACGTCTCCACAGTGAGGGAACGTCTCTACAGTGAGTTTCATGTGTTCATAGGGGAACGTCTCTACAGTGAGTTTCATGTGTTCATAGGGAACGTCTCCACAGTGAGGGAACGTCTCTACAGTGAGTTTCATGTGTTCATAAGGGAACGTCTCTACAGTGAGTTTCATGTGTTCATAGGGAACGTCTCCACAGTGAGGGAACGTCTCTACAGTGAGTTTCATGTGTTCATAAGGGAACGTCTCCACAGTGAGTTTCATGTGTTCATAAGGGAACGTCTCCACAGTGAGGGAACGTCTCTGCAGTGAGTTTCATGTGTTCATAAGGGAACGTCTCCACAGTGAGTTTCATGTGTTCATAAGGGAACGTCTCCACAGTGAGTTTCATGTGTTCATAAGGGAACGTCTCTGCAGTGGGTTTCATGTGTTCATAAGGGAACGTCTCCACAGTGAGTTTCATGTGTTCATAGGGAACGTCTCCACAGTGAGGGAACGTCTCCACAGTGAGTTTCATGTGTTCATAAGGGAACGTTTCGCAGGTTTAAGTGAATATTTAAGTCAAACTTTTCGTTCTTTCTGTAAATGAACGGATGAATCTTTTATTATCGGAATGTTTGTTTTTGTTGATTTGATGTATTTTGTATTCCTGGATGTTTGTCTGTTAATCTGATGAAGATGGTGATGATGATGAAGATGATGATGGTGATGATGATGGTGATGAAGAGTTGGAGATCAATAAAATTGTATTCATGACATTAACTCTGTGCTGTTTTATGTTATTTTTTATTTATCTGACAGTTAAACAGTTTAAACTGAGGAGGTACGGAGGACTATTCGGGCCAGTGAGAAAAAAAAATCCAAAATCGAAAAAAAAAATAAAAAATCAGGGAGCATTTATTTTTCATTTCTGAAAAAAGTCAGAATTCAAACTTTTTTCCAAAACCGAAAAAAAAAAATTTTTTAGGGAGGATTTTTTTTGTGTGGAAAAAATGAATTTAAAAACGAATCCTCCTTAAAAAAAACTTTGTTTAAAACAAATGAATTACAATTTTTTTTTAATAAAAAAAAAAAAAATAGGTAGGATTTTGTTTGTGAACAAATTAATTATTTTTCTTTTTCTTCTTTTTTTTTTTTTTTTTAAATATGATGAAAGAAATCCTACAATCATTTTTTTTTCCAGTGGCCCTAACATCCTTCCTTCATTGAAAAGTATTACCTACTGTATATACTGTGTGAGAAAAAAGTCAGAACTCACTTTTTTCCACAGTGGCCCAAATCATCTTCCATAAAAAATGAATTAATAAAAAAAAAAAATTGAAAATAAAGAAAAAAAATCCTTCCTAAAAATGTTTTTATGTTTTAGGTTTTGGACTTTTTTCCAAAACCTAAAAACTTTTTTTTTTTTTTTAGAGAGGATTTATTATCAGACTGGTTTAATAAAAACACAGAAGAAGAAAAGACTGAATATAAACATCAGCAGGTTTGAGATGTGGACTTATATTATATTATATTATTATTATTATATTTTATTTTATTATATTATATTATATTATATTATTAAATGTTTCCTGTTAGTTATTTGGAGGATGAATCTTTGTGATGAAGTTGAAGTGAAACAGCAGCTCACTCTGACAGTTTGTGTGTTTTTGAGTCTTCAGCTGTTACATAACTTCCTGTTTCTGAGCAGCAGACAGGAAGTGTTGGCAGGAAGAGAGACGGACGAGTGTCATTAATTATACTGACGAGGAAAAAGGACATACACACACTAATACACACACACACACACTAATACACTAACACACACATATACACACACTAATACACACTAATACACTAATACACACTAATACACACTAATACACACACTAACACTAATACATACTAACACACACATATACACTATAACACTAACACACACTAATACACAATAACACACAATAACACACTAACACTAATACACATATATACACACTAATACACACTAACACACAATAATACACTAACACACTAATACACACGCACACACACAGGTACACACATATACACAAACTAATACACACTAACACACACATATACACTATAACACTAACACACACTAATACCACATATACACACACTAATACACAATAACACACACTATAACACTAATACACACATATACACAAACTAATACACACATATATACACAGACACTAATACACACTATAACACTAATACACACATATACACAAACTAATACACACACTATAACACTAATACACACGATAATACACTAACACACAAACACTAATACATACTAATACACACAGGTACACACACACAGTAACACACATATACACACATACACTAACATACTAATATACACACAATAATACACTAACACACGCGCACACACAGGTACACACTAATACACACAATAACACACTATAACACTAATACACACTATAACACTAACACACACTAATACACAAAATAGATACACAAACACACACAAATGGTGAACATACACACACACACAAAGACACACACAGAGATGCACAGATACACAAAGACACACACATACACACAGATACACACAGACCTTGATTTTCGGTATCTTGAACGTTTCCTTTTTCCTCT
>NC_070593.1:1610192-1622692 GCF_027409825.1 Scomber japonicus
CAGTCTGTGGTTATATGTGTTATATACAGTCTGTGGTTATATTATATACAGTCTGTGGTTATATGTGTTATATACAGTCTGTGGTTATATGTGTTATATACAGTCTGTGGTTATATTATATGCAGTCTGTGGTTATATGTGTTATATACAGTCTGTGGTTATATGTGTTATATACAGTCTGTGGTTATATGTGTTATATACAGTCTGTGGTTATATGTGTTATATGCAGTCTGTGGTTATATGTGTTATATGCAGTCTGTAGTTATATGTGTTATATACAGTCTGTGGTTATATGTGTTATATGCAGTCTGTAGTTATATTATATACAGTCTGTGGTTATATGTGTTATATACAGTCTGTGGTTATATGTGTTATATACAGTCTGTGGTTATATGTGTTATATACAGTCTGTGGTTATATGTGTTATATACAGTCTGTGGTTATATGTGTTATATACAGTCTGTGGTTATATTATATACAGTCTGTGGTTATATGTGTTATATACAGTCTGTGGTTATATTATATACAGTCTGTGGTTATATGTGTTATATACAGTCTGTAGTTATATGTGTTATATACAGTCTGTGGTTATATGTGTTATATACAGTCTGTGGTTATATGTGTTATATACAGTCTGTGGTTATATTATATACAGTCTGTGGTTATATGTGTTATATACAGTCTGTGGTTATATGTGTTATATGCAGTCTGTGGTTATATGTGTTATATGCAGTCTGTGGTTATATGTGTTATATACAGTCTGTGGTTATATGTGTTATATACAGTCTGTGGTTATAACCCATCATGGCTTCTTGTTCCTGGTTAAATGAGTTCAGAGTGAATCATCATGTTGTTCAGGCTGATCAGTAACTTCACAGCTGCTCTCTATATGAATATGGATGATTTCACATAAACACTGAGACGCTTTAACCTCAATATACTGAACTATAGTGTGTGTGGGTGTGTGTGTGTGTGTGTGTGTGTGTGTGTGTGTGGGTGGGTGGGTGGGTGGGTGGGTGTGTGTGCGTGGGTGTGTGGGTGTGTATCTGTGTGTGTGTGTGTGTGGGTGTGTGGGTGTGTGTGCGTGGGTGTGTGGGTGTGTATCTGTGTGTGTGTGTGTGTGGGTGTGTATCTGTGTGTGTGTGTGTGTGGGTGTGTATCTGTAGCTTCATGTGTGCACACGTATATGTGTAAACACATAAACAGTAAATAGTCAATAAAACACCATATCAACTAGTTTGGCATGATCTTACATCCTTCCTTCCTTCCTTCCTTCCTTCCTTCCTTCCTACCTAACACCATATCAACTAGTTTGGCATGATCTTACATCCTTCCTTCCTTCCTTCCTTCCTTCCTTCCTTCCTACCTAACACCATATCAACTAGTTTGGCATGATCTTACATTATAACTTGTAAGTCATTATTAGTATAAGTCCACTTAAACACACTGTAGCTGATCACATATTTAATATCTATCATTCTTTTGTGGTTACACCATTTGACATGTTCAGGAGCATTCAGTCTGACTTTTGGTAAAAAATGGTTCAAATGTCATTTAAATGATATAAAACCAACAAAAATACTAAATGTACATTTTAACAAACCTGATGCTGCTTTTAAATCTAGTTTAACTCATTTATGGATTCATCATCTTACCAACATGTATTATTACTGACTTATAAACAGCTATACAAACACCACCAGACATTGAATAACCGACACATATATATCACACTGAGGAGGGCTGGTGGTCCATATGGGGTTATTGGGGATAGAGGGGGTGGTCCGGGTCGTTAGTTATTGCTTGTGTGAGGCGCGTGACGCTCTGTGGTCGAGCTCGGCGAGGTTGGGCTCGGTGTGGTTGAGCTCGGTGAGGTCGGTGTGGTCGGGCTCGGTGTGGTTGGGTCTGTCGGTGTGGTTGGGCTCGGTGAGGTTGGGCTCGGTGAGGTCAGACTCGGTGTGGTCGGGCTCGGTGAGGTTGGGCTCGGTGAGGTTGAGTCTGGTAAGGTTGGGTCTGGTGAGGTTGGGCTCGGTGTGGTTGAGCTCGGTGAGGTCGGTGTGGTCGGGCTCGGTGTGGTTGGGTCTGTCGGTGTGGTTGGGCTCGGTGAGGTTGGGCTCGGTGAGGTCAGACTCGGTGTGGTTGGGCTCGGTGAGGTTGGGCTCGGTGAGGTTGGGCTCGGTGAGGTTGGGTCTGGTGAGGTTGGGCTCGGTGTGGTTGAGCTCGGTGAGGTCGGGCTCGGTGAGGTTGGGCTCGGTGAGGTTGAGCTCGGTGATGTTGGGCTCGGTGAGGTTGGGCTCGGTGAGGTTGGGTCTGTCGGTGAGGTTGGGCTCGGTGAGGTTGGGTTTGGTGAGGTTGGGTCTGTCGGTGAGGTTGGGTCTGTCGGTGTGGTTGGGCTCGGTGTGGTCGAGCTCGGTGAGGTTGGGTGTGTCGGTGTGGTTGGGCTCGGTGAGGTTGAGCTCGGTGTGTTTGGGCTCGGTGAGGTCGGGCTCGGTGTGGTTGGGCTCGGTGAGGTTGGGTCTGGTGAGTTTGGGTCTGGTGAGGTTGGGCTTGGTGTGGTCGGGCTCGTGAGATTGGGTCTGGTGAGGTTGGGCTTGGTGAGGTTGGGCTCGGTGTGGTCGGGCTTGGTGTGGTCGGGCTCGGTGTGGTTGGGTCTGGTGAGGTTGGGTCTGGTGTGGTCGGGCTCGGTGTGGTCGGGCTTGGTGAGGTTGGGTCTGGTGAGGTTGGGTCTGGTGTGGTTGGGTCTGGTGTGGTTGGGTCTGGTGAGGTTGGGTCTGGGATGGTTAATAATCTTGGACCAAACCCACGCTGGTGTGGTCGAGCTCGGTGAGGTCGGGCTCGGTGAGGTTGAGCTCGGTGTGGTCGGGCTCGGTGTGGTTGGGCTCGGTGAGGTCGGGCTCGGTGAGGTTGGGTCTGGTGTGGTAGGGCTCAGTGTGGTTGGCCTCGGTGAGGTCCGGCTCGGTGTGGCTCGGTGTGGTCGGGCTTGGTGTGGTCGGGCTCGGTGTGGTTGGGCTCTGTGAGGTCGGACTCGATGGGCTCGGTGAGGTTGGGTCTGGTGAGGTTGGGTCTGGTGAGGTTGGGTCTGGTGAGGTTGAGCTCGGTGTGGTAGGGCTCAGTGTGGTCGGGCTCGGTGAGGTTGGGCTCGGTGAGGTTGGGTCTGGTGTGGTCGGGCTCTGTGAGGTTGGGTCTGGTGAGGTCGGGCTCGGTGAGGTTGGGTCTGGTGTGGTCGGGCTCTGTGAGGTTGGGTCTGGTGAGGTTGGGTCTGGTGAGGTTGGGCTCGGTGTGGTCAGGCTCGGTGAGGTCCGGCTCGGTGTGGTCGGGTCTGGTGTGGTTGAGCTCAGTGAGGTTGGGCTCGGTGAGGTCGGGCTCGTGAGGTCGGGTCTTGGATGGTTAATAATCTTGGACCAAACACACGCTGGATTAAACAGAAGGAGCTGAAGGGTTAACTCAGAGCTTTGACATTTTAGACTTTACACATTAAAAGTGAATCTATTTATGATCCGGTTTATGACGACTTCAAAGGAGCGGAAAGCGTGTGACTATCAACCCTGATCTCCCCCTGCATGGATATAAGGAAGTAAGAAGCTCCGGAGAGATAAACACAATCACACAATAAAATCATGAGGGTTAGGGTTAGTGTTAGGGTTCTGCTAAAGAGAGAACAGGGTCAGTAATGTGCTGTAAACGCTGCTCTAGTCTTTAACTCTCTGGTTTCTAACAGACAGGAAGTGGATCTTGTTGAGGACTACTTTCAGCGGCGTAGGAATAAAACCTGTGAATGAGTGAAGCGGTTCTTCCTCTAAACTCAGCGTGTTGGTGTCACTCCAACAAATCAAAGATCAACAAGTTATGACCCTAAACACACACACATTTACAGCTAGGTGTAACCGCTCTAGTCAGCTAGGTGTAACCGCTCCAGTCAGCTAGGTGTAACCGCTCCAGTCAGCTAGGTGTAACCGCTCCAGTCAGCTAGGTGTAACCCCTCCAGTCAGCAGGACGGCCAACCAATCAGAGGAGACGTAAAAGTTATAATGATCATTTCGTCTTTTTGTCTGTGCTGATGTTTTTAAACTTTATCACCGCTCATAAACATTCCTCACACATAAAGAGACATAAAGATAAAATAACATAGAGTCCAAACATCACACAGAGAATAAAAGAGAATAACACGTTTCCATCTAATTATTAGTCAGTAATAATAAGTGTTGGTAAGATGATGAATCCATAAATGAGTTAAACTAGATTTAAAAGCAGCATCAGGTTTGTTAAAATGTACATTTAGTATTTTTGTTGGTTTTATATCATTTAAATGACATTTGCACCATTTTTTACCAAAAGTCAGACTGAATGCTCCTGAAAATGTCAAATGGTGTAACCACAAAAGAATGATAGATATTAAATATGTGATCAGCTACAGTGTGTTTAAGTGGACTTATACTAATAATGACTTCATTTAAAACATGTAAATGTTTCCTGGTCTCCATGGTAACCAGATGAAATGTAATATTTAGAACAATAGTATTCCATTAGCTTTATTTAATATAAAAGTTATAATGTAAGATCATGCCTAACTAGTTGATATGGTGTTAGGTAGGAAGGAAGGAAGGAAGGAAGGAAGGAAGGAAGGAAGGAAAGGAAGGAAGGATGTAAGATCATACCAGACTAGTTGATATGGTGTTAGGTAGGAAGGAAGGAAGGAAGGAAGGAAGGAAGGAAGGAAGGTGTTTTATTGACTATTTACTGTTTTTAAGCTAGTTGAATTATTTGGTACAAAGTTTTTATGGTTACACCACTTAGACATTTTTACCATAATCCTCTAATATATTCTCTCTAAATGGATTAAAAGCAGAAATTTGATGCTGGGTCCACAAAAAAAGAATGTGTGAAGTTATTCATACGTTTATTTTCACATTTTAACCCTTTAAATTTAAACTAAACCACATGGACACTAATAAAACCCTCATTGACCCTTATTTATATGTATATATATATATATATACATATAAATAAGGGTATTTTAGCTTTAGAGGAGCATTCATATGTCCAAATGTTTTTGTACCCATTGTAATATCACAAGAGGTTTAAGCTTCATCCAGTTAATAGAAATCATTTTTCTTCGCAATCATCTACAAAATATGTTTTATATCAACCAATCTTCATTCATAATGCACTAAATGAATTACATGTTTAAGTCTCTGTAACAGGATTTGAGGCCAGAACATAAATCATCATCTATGATTGTGTTGAGCTCCAGTTCCAGCTCTCCTTAAATATGTCATCATCACACATGGAGCCTGTTGAATCTTGGCAGACGACACTTTGTGCAATCTTGCTTTTTTTATTACCTGAGAAATAAATCCAAAGTACGTTGAGTTTTATCTTTCACAGATTACACATTTAAAAACTTTTACTTCCTCAAACCTGGATGATGCAGCAACGTCTTCACCTGCTTCAGTCAGACCTAGAGGGTTAACCCTAACCCACCTAACCCTAACCCACCTGACCCTAACCCAGTCAGACCTATAGGGCTACCCCTAACCCACCTGACCCTAACCCAGTCAGACCTACAGGGCTAACCCTAACCCACCTAACCCTAACCCACCTGACCCTAACCCAGTCAGACCTATAGGGCTACCCCTAACCCACCTGACCCTAACCCAGTCAGACCTATAGGGCTACCCCTAACCCACCTAACCCTAACCCACCTAACCCTAACCCACCTGACCCTAACCCAGTCAGACCTATAGGGCTACCCCTAACCCACCTGACCCTAACCCAGTCAGACCTATAGGGCTAACCCTAACCCAGTCAGACCTATAGAGTTAACCCTAACCCAGTCAGACCTACAGGGTTAACCCTAACCCACCTAACCCTAACCCGCCTAACCCTAACCCACCTAACCCTAACCCAGTCAGACCTAGAGGGTTAACCCTAACCCACCTGACCCTAACCCAGTCAGACCTACAGGGTTAACCCTAACCCACCTAACCCTAACCCAGTCAGACCTACAGGGTTAACCCTAACCCACCTGACCCTAACCCAGTCAGACCTACAGGGTTAACCCTAACCCACCTAACCCACCTAACCCTAACCCACCTAACCCTAACCCACCTAACCCTAACCCAGTCAGACCTAGAGGGCTAACCCTAACCCACCTAACCCCCCTTACCCTAACCCCCCTTACCCTAACCCAGTCAGACCTACAGGGTTAACCCTAACCCACCTAACCCTAACCCAGTCAGACCTATAGGGTTAACCCTAACCCAGTCAGACCTATAGGGTTAACCCTAACCCAGTCAGACCTACAGGGTTAACCCTAACCCACCTAACCCTAACCCAGTCAGATATCTGATAACCTGAGATCATATCACAGCTGTCTATTCTCCCTCCACTAACCTCCACTTCCTCTCTGGATGCTTTACAAGTCATTTCAAGAGTTTACTGTTAAAGCTCCTCATGTCCTCACATGTTATAAATATCTGATCTGTTAGCTGAATCTGTTCTCTTCCCTTCCTTCCTTCCTTCCTTCCTTCCTTCCGTCTTTCATCTGTCCTTCCTTCCTTCCTTCCTTCCTTCCTTCCTTCCTTATTCTTGTTCTTTCTTTATCTTTTTCCTCCTCTTTCTTTCTTTCTTTCTTTGTCCTTCTATCTTACTTCTTGTTCTTTCTTTCTGTCTTACTTTCTCTCTATGTGGATAAAATATTTAATATTTATCATTCTTTTAGTGACTTCTTTTAAATCACTTCTTAAAAAACAAACTTTCATTGATTCTTTTTTCTAATTTGATATTTTATTTGATCTTATTAACGGCCTGGACTCCTGATTTTATGAATCTGTCTGATTCGCCTTTTTGCCGATGACACTGTGATTTATTTTACTGACCGCTCGGATCACTCCAGTTTATAGATTTAATAGAAATTGTGGATTTTTATTGATATGCTTGTTTAAACCCTTACATACTTCATTTGAGAGCTTTAAAAACAACCTAAATGTGACCTACAGAGTGAGAAATTGGATGTTAAATGCATCGTTTGTGCAGCTGAAACACATTTTATAGATGCAAATCAAAACCCAGCATTCAAACATGTCATATTATTCATCATATTCATCTCTCATGCTCCTCTGGGCCATAAAATAGTGACTGTGGATAACTTTTCTTTTCTTTACATGAGATGAATCAACCCGAAGGAATAATCAAATGTTTATTGGCTGACGGGAGATTTATGGATGTGAATTGGTGTATAAACTAATTATGAGTGAGAATATGAACAGCATGTGAAGGGTTAATGATAAACAGTCTTTCATTATTTAAACTGAAGCTCTGAAGCTAGTAGATGATGTTTTACTGCAGCATGAAGCTCATAGAGCAGCAAAGGTTCATCATGTAGCTGCAGGTTTTCAAACCAGACTGTCCTCGAGGCAAGGAAGGAAGGGAGGAAAGGAGGAAGGAAGGAAATGAGGAAGGAAGGAAAGGAGAAAGAAGGAAGGGAGGGAGGGAGAAAGGAAGGAAAGGAAGGAAAGGAGGGAGGGAGGGAGGAAGGAAGGAAATGAGGAAAGAAGGAAAGGAGAAAGAAGGAAGGGAGGGAGGGAGAAAGGAAGGAAAGGAAGGAAAGGAGGGAAGAAGGATGGAAAGGAGGAAGAAGGAAGGAAATGAGGGAGGGAGGGAGGGAGGGAGGAAGGAAGGAAGGAAGGAAGAAGGAAGTAAGGAGTAAGATATGAGTGTTTATAATCTGTCTGCAGGGTTTAAATGAATCCTGAGTTTTGATGATTTGACGTTTTAACCCTTTCTATTAAACGTTTCCTTGCAGCCAGTCAGGATGGACGCAGACGAGGACGGAGCCGGGCGGATCCGAGAGCTTCAGGAGCAACGGATGACGGTTCAGAAGAAAACCTTCACCAAGTGGATGAACAGCGTTTTCACCAGGAACGGGGTGAGATACAGATGCACCACTATACAATAAACTTTATTTATATAGCAGAAGTTTAACAAACACGAGGTTCACACAGAGCTGCTCAAAAAGAGTAAACACAGCTAGGGCTGTCAGCGTTAACGCGTTAACCGTGATTACATTAATGCAATCCATAACGCATTCATTTTTTTTAATCGCATTTTAATGTTGCAAGCCTTTTTGTCCCTTCTACTCCCCCGTAGACGGCTCCTCTAGCTGTAGCGCTATGCTTTGAAGTGGCCTCCTGCAGTAAATCTACCGCGCTGATGGAAAGTAAGAGAGCTACTGGACTTTTGAACGGCTTGTTTAACTTTAAAACACTTCCAGACGCTTCAGTTGACAAGTCAAAAGTAAAATGCAACCTGTGTCAAACGGAGTTTAACTACCACCGGAGTACGTGGAGTTTGAGTTAGCACCTCCACGCTAAACACCCAGGTGCAGCCAAGCGAGCCTCAGCTCCACCAAAGGACCATTTTGGAGTGTGGGAGTCGCAGCAGAGCCGTGATTGATTCCCAGTTAAGACACTCTGGTAAGAAATGCTTTACATTATGGGCTTAAAACTGCCTTCAAATGGAAAATAACAGGATTTTAAACATGCAATTCAAAACGCCATTAATCGTGTTTAACTATGGAAATTCTGCGATTAATCTCGATTAAAATAATTAATCGTTTGACAGCCCTAAACACAACACATACTGTAGATGAAGTACACAATAGAAAGATACAAGCAGTAAAATAAAATAAGTAAATAAATAAATAAAAGGAAGGGAGGTAGAACACAATATTTTACAGATATGTTTACAAGGTTAGGAATGATAATAATAATAATAAACTAAATATACAAATCATAAAATAATAAAGTTTTAAAAGAGAGCAAATAAAAATTAGTAAAAGTTTAATGAAGGTTTACAGAGTCAGACGCTGTGATGTATAAATGAGGTTTATTATATTTACTTTATTTATCTTGCTCTTTGACCCCAGAGACACTCAGTCTGCCTGGCACTAACGCCTCATCTCATAGATTCTCTTATCATACTGAGCAATGTGACAATAAAACACTTTTTAATTTTAATTTCCTTCTGCTTAGTCTTAACATAAAGATTAAATCTGTTATATTCTACCTTTTATATTATTAAATCCTTACAGTTCTAACTCAGAGCCTCGATGCTCATTTCCCCTTTTTTTTCTTTCTGCCTTTAAATGTCTCGTTTGGATTGAAACTCTGAGCTCTCGTGTTGCGTTCACTGCCATGATGTCGGCGTTGTTCTCTCATGTTGCGTTCACTGCCACGATGTCGGCGTTGTTCTCTCGTGTTGCGTTCACTGCCACGACGTCAGCGTCGTTCTCTCGTGTTGCGTTCACTGCCACGTGTTGCGTTCACTGCCACAATGTCAGTGTTGTTCTCTCGTGTTGCGTTCACTGCCACGATGTCAGTGTTGTTCTCTCGTGATGCGTTCACTGCCACGATGTCAGCGTCGTTCTCTCGTGTTGCGTTCACTGCCACGTGTTGCGTTCACTGCCACGATGTCAGCGTTGTTCTTTCTCGTGTTGCGTTCACTGCCACGATGTCAGCGTTGTTCTCTCCATGTTGCGTTCACTGCCATGATGTCAGTGTTGTTCTCTCGTGTTGCGTTCACTGCCACGATGTCAGCGTTGTTCTCTCGTGTTGCGTTCACTGCCATGATGTCAGTGTTGTTCCTCCTGATGTTCTCTGCAGTCTGTCAGCTGATAACGAAACACAAACACTCATCAATCATCCGCCGTCGTCGTGGTAACAGCAGATGTTTCTTGTCAGATGACGTTAAAACAACACGTTGTTCATTCCTCTCAGCTGTCGTTCGTCCGTCTGCGTATGAATTCATGTTTTCCTTCTGATAAGAAGAAACAGCCGAGGCCTCCTGCTGCTGCTGCTGCTGCTGCTCAACGGCATTCCCAGAATTCCTCTGAGATTCCTGCAGGACGGCAGCGACTCCGAGTGTTTACTGCAGTACTCTGATCCTTTACTGCAGTAGAAGTACTCTGATCAGCAGTACAGTTTGAGGTACTAGTACTTTACTGCAGTACAGTTTGAGGTACTAGTACTTTACTGTAGTACAGTTTGAGGTACTAGTACTTTACTGTAGTACAGTTTGAGGTACTTGTACTTTACTGTAGTACAGTTTGAGGTACTAGTACTTTACTGTAGTACAGTTTGAGGTACTAGTACTTTACTGCAGTACATTTTGAGGTACTAGTACTTTACTGCAGTATAGTTTGAGGTACTAGTACTTTACTGTAGTACAGTTAGAGGTACTAATACTTTACTGTAGTACAGTTTGAGGTACTTGAACTTTACTGTAGTACAGTTAGAGGTACTAGTACTATACTGTAGTACAGTTAGAGGTACTAATACTTTACTGTAGTACAGTTTGAGGTACTTGTACTTTACTGTAGTACAGTTAGAGGTACTTGTACTTTACCGTAGTACAGTTTGAGGTACTTGTACTTTACTGTAGTACAGTTAGAGGTACTAGTACTTTACTGTAGTACAGTTTGAGGTACTTGTACTTTACTGTAGTACAGTTTGAGGTACTAGTACTTTACTGCAGTATAGTTTGAGGTACTAGTACTTTACTGTAGTACAGTTAGAGGTACTAGTACTATACTGTAGTACAGTTAGAGGTACTAGTACTTTACTGTAGTACAGTTTGAGGTAATAGTACTTTACTGTAGTACAGTTTGAGGTACTTGTGCTTTACTGTAGTACAGTTTGAGGTACTTGTGCTTTACTGTAGTACAGTTCGAGGTACTTGTACTTTACTGTAGTACAGTTTGAGGTACTTGTACAGCTTTTAGCTGTGAGGCGTTCACTGACCTGCAGATAACCAGGACATCCTGGTCTCGCCTCTTATGTAACAAACTTCAGGGGAAACATTTAACATTAAAAGCTTCCTGTCAGCTCTCACTGCTGTAAACATGTTTACATCTAAAACATCTAACTCCTCATTTATTAGAGCTGCAACAATTCATCATCTCATCATCTCATCACTGCAACTGTGATTCATTATTTTGAGTCTTTCTTAAGAAGAAAAAGTGAAATTCTCTGATTCAGCTTCTTAAATGTGAATATTTCATGTTGTTTTTAGTCCTCTGAGACAGTAACCTGAATATCTTTGAGACATTTGAGGACATAATGCTGGACTTTATACATGTTATTGACGGTATTGATTTATCGGTTGATTTCTTTATTAATTGATTTCTTAAAATGTCATAGAATAGTGAAAAATAAGGATAAAAGTCTACTCTCCTTTCCTCCTCCTTCTCCTCTCATCCTCTCCTCTCCTCTCCCCTCCTCTCCTCCTCCTCTCCTCTCCTCTCCTCTCCTCTCCTCTCCTCTCCTCTCCTCCTCTCCTCTCCTCTCCTCTCCTCTCCTCTCCTCTCCTCTCCTCTGTCTCCTGTCTCCTGTCTCCTGTCTCCTGTCTCCTGTCTCCTGTCTCCTGTCTCCTTTCTCCTCATCCTCTCCTCTCCTCTCCTCTCCTCTCCTCTCCTCTCCTCTCCTCCTCTCCTCTCCTCTCCTCCTCCTCTCCTCTCCTCTCCTCCTCCTCTCCTCCTCCTCCTCTCCTCCTCTCCTCTCCTCTCCTCTCCTCTCCACTCCTCTCCTCTCCTCATCCTCTCTTCCTCCTCATCTCCTCTCCTCCTCTCCTCTCCTCCTCTTCCTCTCATCCTCTCCCCCTCCTCTCCTCCTCTCCTCATCCTCTCCTCCTCTCCCCCTCCTCTCCTCCTCTCCTCATCCTCTCCTCTCCTCTCCTCTCCTCTCCTCTCCTCTCCTCTCCTCTCCTCCTCACCATCTCCTCTCCTCTCCTCTCCTGTCTCCTGTCTCCTGTCTCCTCTCCTCATCCTCTCCTCTCCTTTCCTTTCCTCTCCTCTCCTCTCCTCTCCTCTCCTCTCCTCTCCTCTCCTCTCCTCTCCTCTCCTCTCCTCTCCTCCTCCTCCTCCTCCTCCTCCTCCTCCTCCTGCAGGAGAAGTTGGAGCTGACGGACGTCTACACGGAGCTGAAGACGGGTGTAGTTCTGGTCCGTCTGCTGGAGCTCATCTCTAGCAGTCAGCTGCCGACTCCCAGCAAACGTAAGCTGAGAGTTCACTGCCTGGAGAACAACAGCATCGCCATCAGGTTCCTCAAAACCAAGGTAACAACATATGAACACACACCAGAGAGTCAAAACCAAGGTAACCACACATCAGCACACACCAGAGAGTCAAAACCAAGGTAACAACACATCAGCACACACCAGAGGTTTCATTATACAGGTTCAAATATGAAGCGTTAAGATACGATGAGAGAAGAAGAAGAAGAAGAAGATGAGTGTAGGTCAGAGGTGTCAAACTCATTTTCATTCAAGGGCCACATACAGACGGAAGGAAAGAAGGAGGGAAGGAAGGAAAGACAGGCAAAAGGAAGGAGGGAAGAAAGGTAGGAAAGACAGATGGAAGGAAAGAAGGAAGGAAGAAAGAGAGGAAGGACAGATGGATGGAAGGACAGAAGGAAGAAAGGAAGGAAGGAAGGAAGGACAGATGG
>NC_070593.1:1635192-1655192 GCF_027409825.1 Scomber japonicus
GACTTCTCATTCATTCACTTTAAGACGGTTTATTCTACACTGTTTAACACATGTGATATCTGATCTGATGAAACGTGTTTAAAAGTTAATCTGAATGGAAAGAGAGAAAGAAAGAAGGGAAGGAAGGAAAGAAAAAACAAAAGAAAGAAAGAAAAAGAAGAACGAGGAGGAAAGAGAAAGAAAAAGGAGGAGATGTATGACAACAGAAAGAAGGAAAGGCAGACGAGAAAGAGAGAGGAGAGGAGAGGAGAGGGGAGGAGAGGAGAGGAGGGGTGGAGGAGAGGAGGAGAGGAGAGGAGGGGTGGAGGAGGAGAGGAGGAGAGGAGAGGAGGAGTGGAGGAGAGGAGGAGGAGAGGAGGAGAGGAAGAGAGGAGAGGAGGGGTGGAGGAGGAGGAGAGGAGGAGAGGAGAGGAGGAGTGGAGGAGAGGAGGAGGAGAGGAGGAGAGGAAGAGAGGAGAGGAGGAGAAAGGAAGGAGAAAAAAGAAAGAAAGAAAGAAATTTGAAGAAGTTCTCTCCTCTATTCTTCTGATCCTTCGTTTTCTCTTCTTTCTTTCTTTCTTTCTTTCTTTCTTTCTTTCTTTCTTTCTTTCTTTCTTTCTTTCTTTCTTTCTTTCTTCCTTCCTTCTTCCTCTGATATGACTAACTCAGTCTGATGAAGCTCAATAGAAGCTGATCATCGTCAGTATGAACAGAAGGAATGATTACAGAGAGGAAAACACCTTTTTAACAACAGAAAGAGGTGAAACAACTATAAATGAAACTGTTCCCTTGCAGGCGGAGCTGCAGCAGACTACGATGGTCCAGTACTCATCATCATCATCATCATCATCTGAGGAGGAAGGACCAGCAGCAGTGACATCACCACCCAAAGCCAGACGAGGGAGGGATCCCGTGAGATCATCAAAGGTCCAGAGGGAAGAGAATAAAGCCAAGATCCGCTTCAGATACAGCCGAGGTATCTTATTTTCCTTCCTTCCTTCCTTCCTTCCTTCCTTCCTTCCTTCCCTCCATCCTTCCTTCAAGATCCGCTTCAGATACAGCCGAGGTATCTTATTTTCCTTCCTTCCTTCCTTCTTTCCTTCCTTCCCTCCTTCCCTCCTTCCTTCCTTCAAGATCCGCTTCAGATACAGCCGAGGTAGCTTCTTTTCCTTCCTTCTTTCCTTCCTTCCTACCTTCCTACCTTCCTTATTTCCTTCCTTCCTTCCTTCCTTCCCCCATCCATTCGTCCTTCCTGCCTTCCTTCCTTCCTTCCTTCCTTCCATCCTTCCTTCTTGCTTTCCTTCCCTCCATCCTTCCTTCCTTCCTCCCTTCCTCCCTTCCATCTTTCCTTCCTTCCTTCTTTCCCTTCATCCTTCCTTCCCTCCATCTTTCCTTCCTTCCTTCCTTCCTTCCATCCTTCCTTCTTACTTTCCTTCCCTCCATCCTTCCTTCCTTCCTTCCTTCCCTCCATCCTTCCATCCTTCCCTCCATCCTTCCTTCCTTCCTTCCTTCCTTCCTTCTTTCTTTCCTTCCCCCCATCCTTCTTTCGTCCCACATCCTTCCCTCTCTCTTTTCCTTCCTTCCTTCCTTCCTTCCTTCCTTCCTTCCTTCCTTCCTTCCTTCCTTCTTTCTTTCCTTCCCCCCATCCTTCTTTCGTCCCACATCCTTCCCTCTCTCTTTTCCTTCCTTCCTTCCCTCCTTCCTCCCTTCCTTCCTTCCTTCCTTCCTTCCTGTTCTGATGTTAACTGTGACTGTTTCACTGGTTCCAGGTCAGTTTCAGTGGGATCGGGATGAGGTGGTGACCGTCATCAGCGCTGATCCGGACAGAGACGACAGATTTCTGGCCAGAGACAGTCAAGGAAACCAGCAGCTGATCCCAAAGACCTACCTGAACATGCAGCCGGCCGCCGTACGATCAATAAGCAATAACCTATCAATATCAATCATTTCAGATCAATAATATATCAAAAAAAAACATTTAAATCTAGCTATATAGATATAATGGTGCTTATTATTTGTTCATGTTTCTTCTTTTTATTTAAACATTATTTTGTTTCCTGTGACGTATTAAGTGTGCTTTAAAGTTGAAGTATGTAACTCTGACACCAAGTGTTTAGAAATGGTACTGCAGCCCACGTTCAAAACACTGGAGAGAGCTGTTACTCCTTGCCCCCCTCCCTCCTTTCCTTCCTTCCTTCCTCACCCCCTCCCTGCCAGAGTCTACTTCACGCGGGTTGCCAGTTGTTGGACGTGATCCTGCATGTGCGCGAGACGAGTGCAACATACACAATGCGAAGTGACCCACAGTCAGACATCCCGACCTGTTTCAAAGGCATCTCCTATACATCCCCTTGTTTTGTTTCTCAAATTGTCACAACGCTAAGCTAGGTGGTGGGTGGAGCATCAGTACTGACTTGGTGATTGGTAGCTAGGTGGTGGGTGGAGCATCGGTACTGACTTGGTGATTGGTAGCTAGGTGGTGGGTGGAGCATCGGTACTGACTTGGTGATTGGTAGCTAGGTGGTGGGTGGAGCATCGGTACTGACTTGGTGATTGGTAGCTAGGTGGTGGGTGGAGCATCAGTACTGACTTGGTGATTGGTAGCTAGGTGGTGGGTGGAGCATCGGTACTGACTTGGTGATTGGTAGCTAGGTGGTGGGTGGAGCATCAGTACTGACTTGGTGATTGGTAGCTAGGTGGTGGGTGGAGCATCGGTACTGACTTGGTGATTGGTAGCTAGGTGGTGGGTGGAGCATCAGTACTGACTTGGTGATTGGTAGCTAGGTGGTGGGTGGAGCATCAGTACTGACTTGGTGATTGGTAGCTAGGTGGTGGGCGGAGCATCGGTACTGACATGGTGATTGGTAGCTAGGTGGTGGGTGGAGCATCAGTACTGACTTGGTGACACAGACTGTATAAAAGAAATGGACGTAACGTCCATGACGTCACCCATTGGTTTGTGGACTGCTGCTCAGAAGCCAATAGTATCGAATCTAGGCAGCGCCATCTTGAAAATTTCAGGTGCATGCTGGGAAAAAAAGAACACGGATTCTACTTATATGGGCATGAGGCGGAGTCATGGACGGAAGTATGGGCGGGGCTAATGGCGGAGCGGGGAGGCTGCGATTGATTGAGAGGGCTGGATCTGGAGGACATTGGTCAATCAACCTGTCAATCAGGACGTAGCCACGCCCTAATGCATACCCTGCTTTATCGTCACATATAAAATCAGGGAGGCCAAAATGTCCCAAATGAACATCATACTGCATTGAAGAAGGCTTTAAACTAGCGATTGAGACCATAAACACATTTTGAAAACGTTTACTGAGGTTAGAAATCAAGTGAGAAGTTGGTGAATTCTCCATTGACTTGTATAGAGACGGTCGCCCCCTGGTGGCCTTTTGATAGAATGCAGCTCTAAGTTACTTCCTGGTTGGCTTCTTTTCAGAGGACCAGAACTCCCCGCCTGCTTGGTGATTAGTAGCTAGGTGGTGGCTGGACTACTACTGTCAGTGATATCAGTGTTGGAAATGAACATGATTCCTTAATGTCTGGTGATATTTAGGGCCATTTTATGATTACTTGGAATATATTTGTTACATGCAGCTACTTTAACACATCATGTGACTCACTCACTCGTCAGGTGACCGAGGTCATTTGTGTTTTAGTTCAGGGTGTCAAACATGAGGCTCGTGGGCCAGAACCGGCCTGCTGAGGGTCTAATCTGACCCTCCTTTCTTCCTGTCTTCTTTTACTTTTACTTACCTTCCTTCCTTCCTTCTTTCCTTCCTTTCTTCCTTCCTGCCTGTCTTCTTTTACTTCATTCCTTCCTTCTTTTTTTTTCTTGCATCTTCCCTTCTTTCCTTCCTGTCTTCTTTTCCTTACATCCTTCCTTCCTTCCCTCCATCCTTCCTTCCTTCCTTCCTTCCTTCCTTCCTTTCCTCCATCCATCCTTCCTTCCTTCCTTCCCTCCATCCTTCTTTTCTTTCTTCCTTCCTTCTTTCCTTTCCATCCAACCATCCTTCCTTCCTTCCTTCCTGTCTTCTTTTCCTTCCTTTCTACCATCTTCCCTTCCTTCCATCTTTCCTTACTGTCTTTTTCCTTCCTTCCTTCCTTCTTTCTTTCTTTCTTTCTTTCTTTCTTTCTTTCTTTCTTTCTTTCTTTCTTTCTTTCTTTCTTTCTTTCTTTCTTTCTTTCCTTCCTTCCTTCCTTCCTTCCTTCCTTCCTTCCTTCCTTCCTTCCTTCCTTCCTTCCTTCCTTCCTTCCTCTCTTCCTCATGCTGGTTATATACTGATAAATTCCCACATGAGGAGCTGCAGTGTTCAGACTTTTCTCTCGTAGATTAATAATCCATCTCATCCTCCTCTCTCTTCAGGCTCCGCCCACCCCGCCCTCCTCGACCAATGGCGCGGCAGAAAGCCCAAGCGGGAAGTTGAGTCGTCCGAGGCGAAGCCGCTCGATGCGTCGCAACACGTCCGAGATCCAGACGTCCAACCTGCCGGACCCTCAGTACCAGAGAGACACTGTGGAGAGCACCCAGAGCAGCCTGGACCAGGACTACAACTCCCTCTACAACCTGGTGAAGGTGAGAGGGGCATCATGGGAAATGTAGTCTGATAGTACTGGAGTCAGGAGTCAGGGAGGTGAGAGGGGCATCATGGGAAATGTAGTCTGATAGTACTGGAGTCAGGAGTCAGGGAGGTGAGAGGGGCATCATGGGAAATGTAGTCTGATAGTACTGGAGTCAGGAGTCAGGGAGGTGAGAGGGGCATCATGGGAAATGTAGTCTGATAGTACTGGAGTCAGGAGTCAGGGAGGTGAGAGGGGCATCATGGGAAATGTAGTCTGATAGTACTGGAGTCAGGAGTCAGGGAGGTGAGAGGGGCATCATGGGAAATGTATTCTGATAGTACTGGACTCAGGAGTCAGGGAGGTGAGAGGGGCATCATGGGAAATGTAGTCTGGTAGTACTGGAGTCAGGAGTCAGGGAGGTGAGAGGGGCATCATGGGAAATGTAGTCTGATAGTACTGGAGTCAGGAGTCAGGGAGGTGAGAGGGGCATCATGGGAAATGTAGTCTGATAGTACTGGAGTCAGGAGTCAGGGAGGTGAGAGGGGCATCATGGGAAATGTAGTCTGATAGTACTGGAGTCAGGAGTCAGGGAGGTGAGAGGGGCATCATGGGAAATGTAGTCTGATAGTACTGGACTCAGGAGTCAGGGAGGTGAGAGGGGCATCATGGGAAATGTAGTCTGATAGTACTGGAGTCAGGAGTCAGGGAGGTGAGAGGGGCATCATGGGAAATGTAGTCTGATAGTACTGGAGTCAGGAGTCAGGGAGGTGAGAGGGGCATCATGGGAAATGTAGTCTGATAGTACTGGACTCAGGAGTCAGGGAGGTGAGAGGGGCATCATGGGAAATGTAGTCTGATAGTACTGGAGTCAGGAGTCAGGGAGGTGAGAGGGGCATCATGGGAAATGTATTCTGATAGTACTGGAGTCAGGAGTCAGGGAGGTGAGAGGGGCATCATGGGAAATGTAGTCTGATAGTACTGGAGTCAGGAGTCAGGGAGGTGAGAGGGGCATCATGGGAAATGTAGTCTGATAGTACTGGAGTCAGGAGTCAGGGAGGTGAGAGGGGCATCATGGGAAATGTAGTCTGATAGTACTGGAGTCAGGAGTCAGGGAGGTGAGAGGGGAATCATGGGAAATGTAGTTGAGAGTTTAACCCTCCTGGGTCAGATTGACCCCATCTCTTCTGACTGTTCCTTCCTTCCTTCCTTCCTTCCTTCCTTCCTTCCTTCCTCCCTCCTTACTCTTTTCCTTCCTTCCATCCTTCCTTCCTTCCTTCCTCCCTCCCTCCCTCCTTACTCTTTCCCTTTCCTTTCCTTTCCTTTCCTTTCCTTTCCTTTCCTTTCCTTTCCTTCCTAATTTTCTTCCTTCCTTCCTTCCTTCCTCCCTCTTACTCTTTTCCTTCCTTCCTCCCTCCTTACTCCTTTCCTTCCTTCCTTCCTTCCTCCCTCCCTCCTTACTCCTTTCCCTCCTTCCTTCCAGTCTTATTGTCCTTCCTTCCATCCTTCTATCTGTCTTTCCTGCCTCCCTCCCTCCTTACTCCTTTCCTTCCTTCCTTCCCTCCCTCCTTACTCCTTTCCTTCCTTCCTTCTTTCCTTCCTTCCTTCCTTCCTTCCTTCCTTCCTTCCTTCCTTCCAGGAGGTTTAAGTAGTTTTATTTTGAGGTTTTATTTTGAGTTTCAGTAGTGTTGGTTTGTTATAATACATCTTGTAACAGTGTTCAGTGTGAGGTTGAGGTGGAGGTGGAGGTGGAGGTGGAGGTGGAGGTGGAGGTTGAGGTGGAGGTGGAGGTGGAGGTGGAGGTGGAGGTGGAGGTTGAGGTTTGGTTTGTGTGTGCAGTCGAAGGCGAGGAGTCTGGAGGAAACTCTGCGTCTGCATCGATTCTACAACAGCTGCCAGGAGTTTGAGTCGTGGATGGAGGACAAGGAGAACGTACTGAACACCTTCAGCACCGACGCAGACAACCTGGGGGTGGTGCAGGCCAAATACGAGGTCAGCTCTTCATCTTGGTACTCTGATCAGAGTTATATATGAACAGTGATGGGAATAACACCATTTAAATAAACGGCGTTACTTTTTTCAGTAACAGGTAATGTAACTAATTACTATTTCCATGGTTACAACGCTGTTACGTTACTTAATGAAATGAGGCACGTTACAAACTGAAGCTAATCTACTCAGCGAACCTGTTCTCATCCAACTTTGCTCTCAGCCACAAAAGATGCAAAGCCTCCTTTTTTTTTTTTTTTTTTGGAGAGGGGAACGGGAGAAGGGAGGGGCGGGACAACCGTGATGATTATTGGTTAAGGCAGAGTAAGATTTCATGGTAAGCCAATCAGAGGCCTCACACACACAAACTAGCAGAAGCTGCAGCGATGGCGAGTTCAGAGGAAAAGGTTGCGTTTTTAAACAGGAAGTACAGACACTACTTTAATGTTCTTGAGGTAAAAGGCAGGAACATACATGTGAAATGTACATTATGTATCAGAGCGTCCGTTACAAGCAACTCTGACCTAAAGAAGCATCTCTCAACGGCACGCGACTACAAAACTTGTGGCCAAAAACACAAAACAGACATATTTAATATTTTTTTTAAAAATGATTATTTTTTAAATCAACGCAATAGTTACTTTCCCTGGAAACTAGTTACTTTTATACTACTATACTATTACTTTTTGGGAGAAGTAACTGTAACTATAACTAATTACTTTTTAAAAGTAACGTACCCAACACTGTATATGACCAAGAGTTTCCATTAATTACATGAAAGGCCTTTTATCCAAACAGCAAATCAAATCTTTGTGATAATGTGTGGTTCTATCAAAGGCAGAGCAGAAAGTCACACTGAGCCTGATTGCATCCTGATACTCAACACACTGTTAGATGCTGCTCTGCTCGTTGCTCTGTTCTGGAAACTTGAGAGACGATGCTGCTTTTATCCTTCACTGACTTTGACTTCCTGGTCCAGAACTTCCTGACTGAGTTGGCGAAGTGGGCGTGGCCAGTTGGATGACATCATGCGCATGGCGGAGGAGCTGGTGAAGAGCCGGCACAGTAAGCAGAGAGAGATCCAAGCGAGACAGAAGAAGGTTTCTAACAGGTACGAACACTAACAGACACTCATCAGTCCAGATTAAAGTTAATCATCAGAAATAATAAAAGAATAAAACTTCAGAATCCACCTTTATGTTTACGGGTCAGAGATAATAAATGTTGGTAAGATGATGAATCCATAAATCAGTTAAACTAGATATAAAAGCAGCATCAGGTTTGTTAAAATGTACATTTAGTATTTTTGTTGGTTTTATATCATTTAAATGACATTTGCACCATTTTATACCAAAAGTCAGACTGAATGCTCCTGAAAATGTCAAATGGTGTAACCACAAAAGAATGATAAATGTTTCCTGGTCTCCATGGTAACCAGATTAAATGTAATATTTACAACAATAGTATTCCATTAGCTTTATTTAATATAAAAGTTATAATGTAAGATCATGCCACACTAGTTGATAGGGTGTTAGGTAGGAAGGAAGGAAGGAAGGAAGGAAGGAAGGAAGGAAGGAAGAAGGATGTAAGATCATGCCTAACTAGTTGATATGGTGTTAGGTAGGAAGGAAGGAAAGAAGGAAGGAAGGAAGGAAGGAAGGAAGGAAGGAAGGAAGGATGTAAGATCATGCCAAACTAGTTGATATGGTGTTAGGTAGGAAGGAAGGAAGGAAGGAAGGAAGGATGTAAGATCATGCCAAACTAGTTGATATGGTGTTAGGTAGTAAGGAAGGAAGGAAGGAAGGTAGGAAGGTAGGAAGGAAGGAAGGAAGGAAGGTAGGAAGGAAGGAAGGAAGGAAGGTAGGAAGGTAGGAAGCTAGGAAGGAAGGAAGGAAGGAAGGTAGGAAGGAAGGAAGGAAGGAAGGAAGGAAGGTAGGAAGGTAGGAAGGAAGGAAGGAAGGAAGGAAGGAAGGAAGGAAGGAAGGAAGGTAGGAAGCTAGGAAGCTAGGAAGGAAGGAAGGTAGGAAGGAAGGAAGGAAGGAAGGAAGGAAGGAAGGAAGGAAGGAAGGAAGGTGTTTTATTGACTATTTACTGTTTTAAGCAACGTTGAATTATTTGGTACAAAGTTTTTATGGTTACACCACTTAGACATTTTTACCATAATCCTCTAATATATTCTCTCTAAATGGATTAAAAGCAGAAATTTGATGCTGGGTCCACAAAAAAGAATGTGTGAAGTTATTCATACGTTTATTTTCACTTTTTAACCCTTTATTGAGCAAATAATTATATTTGGTAACTTCTGTAAATATCCTTCCTTCCTTCCTTCCTTCCTTCCTTCCTTTCCTTCCTCCCTGCCTTCTTTCTTCCCTTCCTCTTTTCCTTTCTCCCTCAATCGTTCCTTATTTTCTCCGTCCTTCCTTCCTTTCCTTCCTTCCATCTGTCCTTCCTCCCTCCCTCCTTCTCTCCTCCCTTCCTTCTTTCCTTCCTCCATCCTTCCTTCCTTCCTTCCTTCCTTTCCTTCCTTCCATCTGTTCTTCCTCCCTCCCTCCTTCTCTCCTCCCTTCCTTCTTTCCTTCCTCCATCCCCCTTTCTTCTTCCTTCCTTCCTTCTTTCTTCCCTTCCTCCCTCCCTCCTTCTCTCTTTCTTTCCTCCCCCCTACCATCCTTCCTTCCTTCTTTCTTTCCTCTGCCCTTCCTTCCTTTCCTTCCACCCTCCCTCCTTCCCTTCCTTCCTTCCTTCCTTCCTTCCATCCTTCCTTCCTCCATTGTTTCAATGAGTGTTCTATAAAGGGTTAAATGTGACACTAACCCTCTCTTCTTCCTCTTCCTCTTCCTCCTCCTCTTCCTCTTCCTCCTCTTCCTGTCCTGGTGTCTGCAGGTGGGATCGGATCCAGCAGCTGAAGGATGAGAAAGGTCACGAGCTGCTGAGTACGGCAGACGTTCAGTCCTTCCTGCAGAGCTGTGAGGAAGCCAAGCAGCAGCTGCAGGGTCAGCTGGCTCAGCTGGACGTGGTGGACGTGGGCTGCAGCTCCTTCACTCTGCTGACGGAGGAGAAGAACCAGGCGCAGGCGCTCAGAGACATCCACACTCTGGAGGGGAAGATCGCATACCTGAAGAGCGTCGCCAAGATGTGAGTCTGACTTCAGCTGGAGAGAAAGTTTAATAAGTTAACCCTTTATAGGACAGTCATTGAAAGGAAGGGAGGAAGGAAGGGAGGACGGAAGGAAGGAAGGAAGGAAGGATGGATGGAAGGAAGGAAGGGAAGGAAGGAAAGGAAGGAAGTACGGAGGAAAGAAGGAAGGAAGGTAGGAAGGTAGGGGGGAGGAAAGAAAGAGAGAAGGAGGAATGGGAGGAGAGAAGGAGGGAGGGAGGAAGAACAGATGTAAGTAAGGAAAGGAAGGAAGGAAGGACGGAGGAAGGAAGGAAGGAAGGAAGGGAGGAGAGAAGGAGGGAGGGAGGAAGGACAGATGGAAGGAAGGAAGGGAAGGAAGGACGGAGGAAAGAAGGAAGGAAGGAAGGTAGGGGGGAGGAAAGAAAGAGAGAAGGAGGAATGGGAGGAGAGAAGGAGGGAGGGAGGAAGAACAGATGTAAGTAAGGAAAGGAAGGAAGGAAGGACGGAGGAAGGAAGGAAGGAAGGAAGGGAGGAGAGAAGGAGGGAGGGAGGAAGGACAGATGGAAGGAAGGAAGGGAAGGAAGGACGGAGGAAAGAAGGAAGGAAGGAAGGTAGGGGGGAGGAAAGAAAGAGAGAAGGAGGAATGGGAAGAAAGAAGGAAGGGAGGAGAGAAGGAGGGAGGGAGGAAGAACAGATGGAAGTAAGGAAAAGAAGGAAGGAAGGACGGAGGAAGGAAAGAAGGAAGGGAGGAGAGAAGGAGGGAGGGAGGAAGGACAGATGGAAGGAAGAAAGGAAGGAAGGACGGAGGAAAGAAGGAAGGAAGGAAGGTAGGGGGGAGGAAAGAAAGAGAGAAGGAGGAACGGGAAGAAAGAAGGAAGGGAGGAGAGAAGGAGGGAGGGAGGAAGAACAGATGGAAGTAAGGAAAGGAAGGAAGGAAGGAAGGACGGAGGAAGGAAAGAAGGGAGGGAGGAAGGACAGATGGAAGGAAGGAAAGGAAGGAAGGATGGAGGAAATAAGGAACGAGGGAGGGAGAAAGGAAAAGAGGAAGGGAAGAAAGAAGGCAGGGAGAAAGGAAGGAAAGGAAGGAAGGAAGGATATTTTGGGATATTTACAGAAGTTACCAAATATAATTATTTGCCCAATAAAGGGTTAAAGTAGAAGTAAAGAAGAAGAAGAAATGGCCTGAAGAGAGTTATGAAGGAGTTAAAAGTTAAATGCATGAATTTAAAGTCATAGGAAGATTAGAAATATAGTTTCTTCTCTTCTTTTAATATCAATGTTGTGTTTCTTAGTTTCTGTTGGAGGTTTGACTTTTTCACCTGTTGACAGAGATATACTAAATGTTTTTATTTCAAATTTGACCCATTTATACTGTAAAAACACCTGATACATATTTATTTTATCCAGACTTTTCTTAATATGACCCACAGTTTACAACAATGGAAATAAAATGCACCTGTTTTTTATCTTAGTGCAGCTGATTCACATTTTTATTTAAACAAATGGACAAAAAAACTAAAAAAAATCAGCATTGGAACACGTTGCTGTATTCATCATATTCTATAAGATAGTGATAGTGTTTCCAAAAGATTATCAATTGAAGGATTAATCAATTTATCAATGACTGATGGGGACTTTATGAATGAACCCTAACCCTGAACAGGTGTAGAGACTAAATAATGAGTCAGAATATGAACAGTATGTAAAGAGTTAAAACCAACAAGGTGTTCAAACACAAAAACTTTTAAATATTCTCAGGTGTAAATAATATAACAGTGTGATGTTAGGTGCTTTGAGCCAAACAGAAAAGTCAAATTGAAAACAGCAGACCTGTTTGATGCTTTAAACATTCATATGAAGTGAGGACATGGTCTTCAATCAGCCTCATTTCCTGTGTTACAGGAAGCAGGACTGCAGTCCGGCAGAGAGCGCAGCCATCATGGAGGAGGTTCGAGGTCTGGAGGCTCTGCTGAAGCAGGTGAGAGTTCATCATCACAGTCTGAGTTCACTTCATCATCACAGTCTGAGTTCACTTCATCATCACAGTCTGAGTTCACTTCATCATCACAGTCTGAGTTCACTTCATCATCACAGTCTGAGTTCACTTCATCATCACAGTCTGAGTTCACTTCATCATCACAGTCTGAGTTCACTACATCATCACAGTCTGAGTTCACTTCATCATCACAGTCTGAGTTCACTACATCATCACAGTCTGAGTTCACTTCATCATCACAGTCTGAGTCACACCCTGGGTTGGCTCCGTTTCTTGTTGCATCATTAAAGGCTAAATCTTGGGCTTAATATGTTTTTAACCCTTGTGTCGTCCTCCCGGGTCAAATTGACCCTGTCTGTTCCTTCCTTCCTTCCTTCCTTCCTTCCTCTCTTCCCACTTTCCTTCCTGTCTTCTTTCCTTCCTTCTATTGTCCTTCCTTTCTTCCTTCCATCTTTCCTTTCTGTCTTCTTTTCCTTCCTTCCCTCCTTCCTTCCTTTCCTTCCTCCCTTCCTTCTTTCCTCTGTCCTTCTTTCCTTCCTTCCTACCTCCTACCTTCCTCTCTTCCTTCTTTTTTCCTCCCTTCCTTCCTCCCTCCCTTCCATCTTCCCTTCCTCCTTTCCTTCCTTCCTTCCTTCCTTCCTTCTTTCTTTTCGTCCTTCCTCCTTTCCTTCTTTCTTCTCCCTTCCATTCTTCCATCCCCCTTTCCTTCCTTCTTCCTTCCTTCCTTCCTCCCTTCTTTCCTTCTTCCTTGACTCGAGGACAACAGGAGGGTTAAAAGTGTTAAATTATGTGAATATAATAATTTAATTCATAGAGAACTTTAGAGCAAGTTAAAAGGATCATAAAGTCATTTACATTATTATTTTTATTATTATTTGAAGCTAAATGTATTAAAGAACCAACACACTGACTCCTCCTCCTCCTCACTGTGCTCCTCCTCCAGGTGAAGCATCAGGCTGCAGAGAGACAGCGGCTCCTGGAGGAGGCGCGCAGGCTGCAGAGCTTCCAGCAGCAGTCCAAGGAGCTGCAGCGCTGGGTGGGCTCAGTGCAGGAGCGCCTCCTGCAGGAGGAGGTGGCTGCTGACGTAGCATCCGCTGTAGCACTGCTGGAGCAACACCAGGAGCTACGGGAGGGAGATGGAGGAGCAGAGGAGCAGGTAAGGAGGAGGAGGAGAGGAGAGGAGAGGAGAGGAGGAGGACGAGGAGAGGGGGAGGAGCAGGTAGGGATGAGAGAAGGAGAGGAGAGGAGAGGAGAGGAGAGGAGAGGAGAGGAGAGGAGAGGAGAGGAGAGGAGAGGAGGAGCAGGTAAAGAGGAGAGAAGGAGAGGAGAGGAGAGGAGGAGCAGGTAAAGAGGAGAGGAGGAGAGGAGGGGAGGAGGAGAGGAGTAAGTAAAGAGGATGAGAGGAGGAGAGGAGCGGAGGAGAGTGGAGGAGAGGAGGAGGAGAGGAGAGGAGGAGAGGAGCAGGTAAAGAGGAGGAGAGGGAGAGGAGAGGAGAGGAGAGGAGAGGAGAGGAGAGGAGAGGAGACAGGAGAGGAGGGGGAGAGAGGAAGAGGAGCAAAGGAGAGGAGGAGAGAGGAGAAGAGTAGGTAAAGAGGAGGAGAGGAGGAGGAGCAGGTAAAGAGGAGGAGAGGAGAGGAGAGGAGGAGGAGGAGAGGAGGAGGTAAAGAGGAAGAGAGGAGGAGGAGGAGAGGAGTAGGTAAAGAGGAGAGAGGAGGAGAGAGGAGAGGAGAGGAGAGTAGAGAAGGAGAGAAGTAGGTAAAGAGGAGGAGAGGAGGAGGAGGAGGAGAGGAGGAGGTAAAGAGGAGGAGAGGAGGAGGAGGAGGAGGGGAGGAGGAGAGGAGTAAGTAAAGAGGATGAGAGGAGGAGAGGAGCGGAGGAGAGGAGGAGGTAAAGAGGAGGAGGAGAGGAGAGGAGGAGAGGAGGAAAGGAGAGGAGAGAGGAGAGGAGAGGAGGAGGAAAGGAGAGGAGGAGAGGAGAGGAGGAGGAGAGAGGAGAGGAGAGGAGGAGAGGAGAGGAGAGGAGGAGGAGCAGGTAAAGAGGAGGGAGAGGAGAGGAGAGGAGGCGGAGCAGGTAAAGAGGAGGAGAGGAGAGGAGAGGAGGAGGAGAAGGTAAAGAGGAGGAGAGGAGAGGAGAGGAGGCGGAGCAGGTAAAGAGGGGGAGAGGAGAAGAGAGGAGAGGAGAGAAGGAGGAGGAGGAGGAGGAGGAGCAGGTAAAGAGGAGGAGAGGAGGAGGAGAGGAGGAGGAGAAGGTAAAGAGGGGGGAGAGGAGAAGAGAGGAGAGGAGAGGAGGAGGAGGAGAGGAGGAGGAGGAGGAGTAAATCCTGAATGTGTTTTCTGTGTTTCAGACTGAAGGAAACGGAGAAGTTGGGTAAATCCCTCCAGCAGGGCTCGTCCAATGGGAACGCAGCGATCGATGACATCACACACACGCTGGACACGCTGCATGCTGATTGGGCCAAAATGGACAAGCTGTGGGCCAATAAGAAGCAGCATTTGGAACAGGAAGTGGAACTCCAGAAAACTGAACCAGGAAGGAGACCGGATCGAGGCGGCGCTGTCCGGACACGAAGCCCGACTGAGGGTCCAAGACGTCGGGGTGAGGATACAGCTTCTAAAAACACCCCACATGTCTTTTATTCTGAAATTTGATGACTTTTCACACTTCAAATGTATTTTATTTTGAAAGGGTTTAGGGTTAGACTTTTCCTAAAGTGGCCCAAAATGTAAAAACACCCAAATGTCTTTTATTTCTGAAATTTGATGACTTTTCACACTTCAAATGTATTTTATTTTGAAAGGGTTAGGGTTAGGGTTAGGCTTTTCCTAAAGTGGCCCAAAATGTAAAAACACCCCAAATGTCTTTTATTCTGAAATTTGATGACTTTTCACACTTCAAATGTATTTTATTTTGAAAGGGTTAGGGTTAGGCTTTTCCTACAGTGGCCCAAAATATGAAAACACCTCAAATGTATTTTATTTTGAAAGGGTTAGAGTTAGGCTTTTCCTAAAGTGGCCCAAAATATGAAAACTCCTAAAATGTCTTTTATTTTGAAAGGGTTAGGGTTAGGCTTTTCCTAAAGTGGCCCAAAATGTAAAAACACCTCAAATGTATTTTATTTTGAAAGGGTTTAGGGTTAGGCTTTTCCTAAAGTGGCCCAAAATGTAAAAACACCTCAAATGTATTTTATTTGAAAGGGTTTAGGTTTAGGCTTTTCCTAAAGTGGCCCAAAATGTAAAAACACCCCAAATGTCTTTTATTCTGAAATTTGATGACTTCTCACAGTTCAAATGTATTTTATTTTGAAAGGGTTTAGGGTTAGGCTTTTCCTAAAGTGGCCCAAAATGTGAAAACACCCAAATGTCTTTTTATTCTGAAAGGGTAGGGTTGGGGCTACGTTAAGATGGAAACATTCAGATTCAGTCAGATCGACTATTGATGCTTTCTAAACACATCTGTGCTTCAATGTTAGGTAAAAACTAGAGCTGTCAAACGATTATATTTTTAATCGAGATTAATCGCAGAATTTCCATAGTTAATCACGATTAATGGCGTTTTTGAATTGCATGTTTAAAGTCTGTTATTTTCCATTTGAAGGCAGTTTTAAGCCCATAATGTAAAGCATTTCTTACCAGAGTGTCTTAACTGGGAATCAATCACGGCTCTGCTGCGACTCCCCACACTCCAAAATGGTCCTTTGGTGGAGCTGAGGCTGGCTTGGGCTGCACCTGGGTGTTTAGCGTGGAGGTGCTAACTCAAACTCCACGTACTCCGGTGGTAGTTAAACTCCGTTTGACACAGGTTGCATTTTACTTTGACTTGTCAACTGAAGCGTCTGGAAGTGTTTTAAAGTTAAACAAGCCGTTCAAAAGTCCAGTAGCTCTCTTACTTCCATCAGCGCGGTAGGTTTACTGCAGGAGGCCACTTCAAAGCATAGCGCTACAGCTAGAGGAGCCGTCTACAGGGGAGTAGAAGGGACAAAAAGGCTTGACACATTAAAATAAGATTTTAAAAAATGAATGCGTTATGGATTGCATTAATCTAATTGCGATTACACGTTAACGCTGACAATAGTATAAACACTTTTTTGTACAGTATAAATAATAAGTGTATGTTGATGTGTTTGTGTTTATTAATCGTTGATAAAGTGTTTTTTATATTTATTGGTCCAGGACTCGGTGGACGGCGTTCACGGTCTGCTCGGTCGTCAGGAGGAACTAGAAGGACTTCTGAAGGCTTTGGACCAGCGAGTCGATCATTTCACTGAACGCAGCCAAGAACTCATCAGCCAACAACACTACGCTGCAAAGCAGTAAGAGAACAGAGAACATAGAACATAGAACAGAGGAACATAGAACAGGAAGGAAGGAAGGAAGGAAAAAGGAAGGAAAGGAAGGGAGGAAGAAGGTAGGAAAGGGAGGGAGGAAGGAAGGAAAGGGAGGAAGAAGGAAGGAAAGGAAGGGAGGAAGAAGGAAGGAAAGGAGGGAGGAAGGAAGAAGGAAGGAAGAAGGAAGGAAAGGAAGGGAGGAAGAAGGAAGGAAAGGAGGGAGAGAGGAAGGAAAGGAAGGAAGGAAGGAAGGGGGATGGAGGAAGGAAAGAAGGAAGGGAGGAAGGAAGGAAGGAAGGAAGGGAAGGGAGGAAGGAAAGGAGGAAAAAGGAAGGAAAGGAGAGTGGAAGGAAGGAAGGAAGGAAGGAAAGGAAGGAAGGATGGAGGAAGGAAGGAAGGAAAGAAAGGAGGGGAGGGAGGAAGGAGGGAGGAAAGGAAAAAGGATGGAGGAAAGGAGGGGAGGGAGGAAGGAAAGGAAGGAAGGAGGTGGAGGGTTTTTCTCAGTGACTGAGTGAGTTTGTGTTTCAGCATCAAGGAAAGAAGGAAGGAAAGGAAGAAGGAAGGAAAGGAAGGAAGGAAAGGAAGGAAGGAAAGGAAGGAAGGAAGGAAGGAAGGAAGGAGGGAAGGAAGGAAGGAGGGAAGGAGGCAGGGTTTTTCTCAGTGACTGAGTGAGTTTGTGTTTCAGCATCAAGGAAAGAAGGAAGGAAGGAAGGAAGGAAGGAAGGAAGGAAGGAAGGAGGGAAGGAGGGAGGGTTTTTCTCAGTGACTGAGTGAGTTTGTGTTTCAGCATCAAGGAAAGAAGGAAGGAAGGAAAGGAAGGAAGGAAGGAAGGAAGGAAAGGAAGGAAGGAGGGAGGGTTTAAATAACTAATCATGTTTGTGTTTCAGCATCAAGGAAAGAAGGAAGGAAGGAAAGGAAGGAAGGAAGGAAGGAAGGAAGGAAGGAAAGGAAGGAAGGAGGGAGGGTTTAAATAAGTAATCATGTTTGTGTGTCAGCATCAAGGAAAGGAGTAAAGAAGGAAGGAAGGAAAGGAAGGGAAGGAAGGAAAGAAGGAAAGGAAAGAAGGAGGGAGGGTTTGAATAACTAATCATGTTTGTGTTTCAGCATCAAGGAAAGGAGTAAAGAAGGAAGGAAGGAAAGGAAGGGAAGGAAGGAAAGAAGGAAAGGAAAGAAGGAGGGAGGGTTTGAATAACTAATCATGTTTGTGTTTCAGCATCAAGGAAAGGAGTAAAAGCATCCAGAGAGCAAACAGGAAGCTGAAGGAGAGCAGCAGGCAGAGGAGGATGCTGCTGCTGGACTCCAACAAATACCAGGTAGCACATTTACATGCATTTACATATTACTATTAAATATAGATTAAATTAAAGATTAAATAAAGATTAAATAAAGATTAAATTAAAGATTAAATAAAGATTAAATTAAAGATTAAATTAAAGATTAAATTAAAGATTAAATTAAAGATTAAATTAAAGATTAAATAAAGATTAAATTAAAGATTAAATTAAAGATTAAATTAAAGATTAAATAAAGATTAAATTAAAGATTAAATTAAAGATTAAATAAAGATTAAATTAAAGATTAAATAAAGATTAAATTAAAGATTAAATAAAGATTAAATTAAAGATTAAATATAGATTAAATTAAAGATTAAATTAAAGATTAAATTAAAGATTAAATAAAGATTAAATTAAAGATTAAATAAAGATTAAATATAGATTAAATTAAAGATTAAATTAAAGATTAAATATAGATTAAATTAAAGATTAAATTAAAGATTAAATATAGATTAAATTAAAGATTAAATAAAGATTAAATATAGATTAAATTAAAGATTAAATAAAGATTAAATTAAAGATTAAATTAAAGATTAAATAAAGATTAAATATAGATTAAATTAAAGATTAAATAAAGATTAAATTAAAGATTAAATTAAAGATTAAATAAAGATTAAATTAAAGATTAAATTAAAGATTAAATAAAGATTAAATATAGATTAAATTAAAGATTAAATATAGATTAAATTAAAGATTAAATTAAAGATTAAATTAAAGATTAAATTAAAGATTAAATAAAGATTAAATTAAAGATTAAATAAAGATTAAATATAGATTAAATTAAAGATTAAATATAGATTAAATTAAAGATTAAATTAAAGATTAAATATAGATTAAATTAAAGATTAAATTAAAGATTAAATATAGATTAAATTAAAGATTAAATAAAGATTAAATTAAAGATTAAATTAAAGATTAAATTAAAGATTAAATATAGATTAAATTAAAGATTAAATTAAAGATTAAATTAAAGATTAAATAAAGAGAGAACATTACACATTAAACAACCATTTCTACATGCATTTACACATTACTATTAAATATAGATTAAATTAAAGATTAAATAAAAATTAAATTAAAGATTAAATAAAGATTAAATTAAAGATTAAATAAAGATTAAATAAAGAGAGAACTATACACATTAAACAGCCATCTCTACATGCATTTACATATTACTATTAAATATAGAGAGAACATTACATTATACACACTACACATCTATCTTTATATGTATTTACACATTCCTACATTTCTATTAAATAAAGATTAAATTAAAGATTAAATAAAGAGAGAACATTACACATTAAACAACCATCTCTATATGTATTTACACATTCCTACATTTCATATTAAATAGAGTAAAGAGAGTAGAAACACTGGAGATTCAGTAAATAGTTCATTTACAACATTTTCTTTTGACGGTTTTCTGAAAATTTGGTTGAACTTTGGGCGACGTTTAGACGGAAACATTCAGATTCATTTTATTCTTTATCGTTTATTTTGCAGCAGGAACAGATCACACACCAGATGAAACACATTTCATTAGCTGCATGAATTAAAAACATGAACTTTATAAAAGAAAAACTAATAAATATGTTCAGTGCTCGGATGGAAAGAGGAAGAAGGAGTTTTTGTCGCGCTGTTTAAAAGCTGTGGAGCTGAAGCGCCTGCAGGTAGAAGAGTTTACTCTCCATGCAGGAGGAGACTTCAGTCTTTGTTTAACACGTGCTTGTTATAAAAAGCTGCAAGACTGCTAACTCCTCTCCCGCATCAGTCTGGACTCACACTAGCAGAGCGTTTGCAGCCTACATACAACAGATTATCTCTTATATAAGGCAAGGCAGTTTTATTTATAGAGCGCATTTCATACACAATGGCAACTCAATGTGCTTTACATAAAACAGAAACATTAAAACATGCAATTACCCCCCCCCCCCATAATAAAAACAAAGTACAGAAAAATAGAAAGAGACAAATAAAATACTAGAATAGAGCATTAAATATAAGATTGCAGCATAAAATAATAAATTAGCTTTAAAATCATTAAAAGGACATAGAGTGCAAATGAAAGATTAAAAGAGCTCAATCATAAGCTCAGGAGAAGAGAAATGTTTTTAACCTGGATTTAAAAATGATTTCAGTTCTGCTGGTAGTTTGTTCCAGTTGTGTAAAAGCTGCTTCATCATGTTTAGTTTGAACTCGGGGCTCAACTATCTGACCTGAGTCAGTAGATCTCAGAGCTCTGGGCTCATCTATCTGACCTGAGCCAGTAGATCTCAGAGCTCTGGGCTCAACTATCTGACCTGAGTCAGTAGATCTCAGAGCTCTGGGCTCAACTATCTGACCTGAGTCAGTAGATCTCAGAGCTCTGGGCTCAACTATCTGACCTGAGTCAGTAGATCTCAGAGCTCTGGGCTCAACTATCTGACCTGAGTCAGTAGATCTCAGAGCTCTGGGCTCAACTATCTGACCTGAGTCAGTAGATCTCAGAGCTCTGGGCTCAACTATCTGACCTGAGTCAGTAGATCTCAGAGCTCTGGGCTCAACTATCTGACCTGAGTCAGTAGATCTCAGAGCTCTGGGCTCAACTATCTGACCTGAGTCAGTAGATCTCAGAGCTCTACTGGGTTTATATTCTACTAACATGTCATTCATGTATTCTGGACCTAAACCATTCAGTGATTTGTAGACCAGT
>NC_070593.1:1657692-1659553 GCF_027409825.1 Scomber japonicus
CTTTATATATAAGGATCATTAACATCTGTTCTTTATATATAAGGGATCTATGCATGTTGGACTCAGTGATCAGTAACGTGTGTGTGTGTGTGTGTGTGTGTGTGTGTGTGTGTGTGTGTGTGTGTGTGTGTGTGTGTGTGTGTGTGTGTGTGTGTGTGTGTGTTTTGGGAACAGGAGCACCAGCAGCTGGAGCAGGAGGCCAAGGAGCTGGCGGAGAAGATCAACTCCATCGTGAGCAGAGCCAAACATCTGGCCTCCAATCACTTCGACTCTCAGAGGATCCTCCAGGAGACGGACACGTACCTCACTCTGTGAGTCTCTAACTCTGACCCGGTCCAGAGGGACAGTTTATTAAAGTCCTGGAAGATATCCTGAATCCTGAATCCTGAATGAATCCTGAATTTTGACTTCAGTCCTAATTGTTCTATATTGATGAAGGTGATGAGATTGTCACACTCTGACCTAGACTAAGGGTCGTGTGCGGGAAGGCTGACTGGAAAAGGTGTAGCTTAACCTTTAAAAAGTCCACTTCATTCCCTCCATCCTTCCATTGAAGGAAAGGAGGGAAGGTGGGAGCGAGAAAGGAAAAAAGGAAGGGAGAAAGGAAGGAAGGAAAGGAGGGAGGGAGAAAGGAAGGACAGAAGGAAGGAAGAAAGGGGGATGGAGGAAGGAAGGGAGGAAGGAAAGAAAGAAAGAAAGAGAGAAGGAGGGAGGGAGGAAGGACAGACGGAAGGGAGGAAGGGGGAGATAGAAAGGGAAGGAGGAAGGAAAGAAGGAGGGAGGGAGGGAGGAAGGAAGGAAAGAAGGAGGGAGGGAGGGAAGGAGGGAGAAAGGAAGGACAGAAGGAAGGAAAGAAGGAGGGAGGGAGGAAGGAAGGAAAGAAGGAGGGAGGGAGGGAAGGAGGGAGAAAGGAAGGACAGAAGGAAGAAATGGGGATGGAGGAAGGAAAGAAGGAAGGAAGGAAAGAAAGAGAGAAGGAGGGAGGGAGGAAGGACAGAGGAAAGAAGGAAGGGAGGAAGGAGGCAGGGAGGAAGGGAAGGAGGGAGGGAGGAAGGGAGGCAGGGAGGAAGGAGGCAGGGAGGAAGGGAAGGAGGAAGGAAGGAAGGAAGGAAGGAAGGAAGGAAGGAAGGAAGGAAAGAAAGAAATAAGGAAGGAAGGAAGGAAGGAAGGAAGGAAGGAAGGAAAGAAAGAAATAAGGAAGGAAGGAAGGAAAGAAGGAACGGGGGTCAATTTGACCCGGGAGGACGACACAAAGGTTAAAAGAAGCATTTGATGGATTTGATAGATGATCTCTGATGAAGAGTGATGATGAAGAGTGATGATGAAGTGTGATGATGAAGAGTGATGATGAAGAGTGATGATGCTGACTGGATGAGCTCTGATGAAGAGTGATGATGAGGAGTGATGATGAAGAGTGATGATGAAGTGTGATGATGATGAAGTGTGATGATGAAGTGTGATGATGATGAAGAGTGATGATGAAGAGTGATGATGAAGAGTGATGATGAAGTGTGATGATGATGAAGAGTGATGATGAAGAGTGATGATGTTGAGTGATGATGCTGAGTGATGATGAAGAGTGATGATGAAGAGTGATGATGCTGACTGGATGATCTCTGATGAAGTGTGATGATGATGAAGAGTGATGATGAAGAGTGATGATAAAGAGTGATGATGAAGAGTGATGATGAAGAGTGATGATGAAGAGTGATGAAGCTGACTGGATGATCTGTGTGCTGCAGGTTTAAGTCTCTGCAGAAGCCTCTGGACCTCCGTCGGGCTCAGCTGGAGGCTTCGGTGCTGCACTTCAGCTTCTATCACGACGTAGATCTGGAGCTCAGCTGGATCTCTGAACACCTTC
>NC_070593.1:1659753-1714753 GCF_027409825.1 Scomber japonicus
GAGGGAGGAAGGAAGGAAGGAAGGAAGGAAGGAAAGGAGGGAAGAAGGAAGGAAAGGAAGGGAGGAAGAAGGGAGGAAGGAAGGGAAGGAAGGGAGGAAGAAGGAAGGAAAGGAAGGAGGGAGGAAGAAGGAAGGAAAGGAAGGAGGGAGGAGAAGGAAGGAAGGAAGGGAGGGAAGAAGGAAGGGAGGAAGAAGGAAGGAAAGGAAGGAAAGGAGGGAAGAAGGAAGGAAAGGAAGGGAGGAAGAAGGAAGGAAAGGAAGGAGGTAGGAAGGGAAGGAAGGAGGAAGAAAGGAAGGACAGAAGGAGGGGAGGAAGAAGGAAGGAAAGGAAGGAGGGAGGAAGAAGGAAGGAAAGGAGGGAAGAAGGGAGGAAGGAAGGGAGGAAGGAAGGGAGGAAGGAAGGAAGGAAGGGAGGAAGAAGGAAGGAAAGGAAGGAGGGAGGAAGGAAGGAGGTAGGAAGGAGGGAGGAAGAAGGAAGGAAAGGAGGGAAGAAGGGAGGAAGGAAGGGAGGAAGGAAGGGAAGGAAGGGAGGAAGACGGAAGGAACGGAAGGAAGGGAGGGAGGGAGGAAGGAAGGAAGGAAGGAAGGAAGGAAAGGAGGGAAGAAGGAAGGAAAGGAAGGGAGGAAGAAGGGAGGAAGGAAGGGAAGGAAGGGAGGAAGAAGGAAGGAAAGGAAGGAGGGAGGAAGAAGGAAGGAAAGGAAGGAGGGAGGAAGAAGGAAGGAAGGAAGGGAGGGAAGAAGGAAGGGAGGAAGAAGGAAGGAAAGGAAGGAAAGGAGGGAAGAAGGAAGGAAAGGAAGGGAGGAAGAAGGAAGGAAAGGAAGGAGGTAGGAAGGGAAGGAAGGGAGGAAGAAAGGAAGGAACAGAAGGAGGGGAGGAAGAAGGAAGGAAAGGAAGGAGGGAGGAAGAAGGAAGGAAAGGAGGGAAGAAGGGAGGAAGGAAGGGAGGAAGGAAGGGAGGAAGGAAGGGAAGGAAGGAGGAAGAAGGAAGGAAAGGAAGGAGGGAGGAAGGAAGGAAGGTAGGAAGGAGGGAGGAAGAAGGAAGGAAAGGAGGGAAGAAGGGAGGAAGGAAGGGAGGAAAGAAGGAACAGTCAAAACAGAAGGGGTCAATTTGACCCGGGAGGACGACAGGAAGGGAGGGAGGAAGAAGGAAGGAAAGGAGGGAAGAAGGGAGGAAGGAAGGAAGGAAGGGAGGGAGGAAGAAGGAAGGAACGGAAGGAGGTAGGAAGGGAAGGAAGGGAGGGAAGAAGGGAGGAAAGAAGGGAGGAAGGAAGGGAGGAAGAAGGAAGGAAAGGAAGGAGGGAGGAAGGAAGGAAGGTAGGAAGGAGGGAGGAAGGAAGGTAGGAAGGAAGGGAGGAAGAAGGAAGGAAAGGAAGGAGGGAGGAAGAAGGAAGGAAAGGAGGGAAGAAGGGAGGAAGGAAGGGAGGAAGGAAGGGAAGGAAGGGAGGAAGAAGGAAGGAACGGAAGGAAGGGAGGAAGGAAGGGAAGGGAGGAAGGACAGAGGAAGGACGACAGGAAGTTAAAGAGTCTGTATCTCCTGGTGCACGTTGTCTGTTTAAGGGTTAATATTTCTCCTGGATGTAATTTCCATGTGTGTCCAGGTTTCTACCGCTTTGACTGAATTACTCCCTTCCCCAAAGAATTTAGTTTATTAAAAGGATTTCCTGTGATGACCAGAGAAGGAGGGAGGAAGAAGGAAGGAAGGGAAGGAAGGGAGGAAGAAGGAAGGAAAGGAAGGAGGGAGGGAGGAAGGAAGGGAGGAAGAAGGAAGGAAAGGAAGGAAAGGAGGGAAGAAGGGAGGAAGGAAGGGAAGGAAGGAAGGAAGGAAGGAAGGAAGGGAGGGAGGGAGGGAGGAAAGGAAGGAGGGAGGAAGGAAGGAAGGTAGGAAGGAAGGGAGGAAGAAGGAAGGGAGGGAGGGAGGGAGGGAGGGAGGGAGGAAGGAAGGAAGGAAGGAGGGAGGAAGAAGGAAGGAACGGAAGGAGGTAGGAAGGGAAGGAAGGGAGGAAGAAGGAAGGAAAGGAAGGAAAGGAGGGAAGAAGGAAGGAAAGGAAGGGAGGAAGAAGGAAGGAAAGGAAGGAGGTAGGAAGGGAATGAAGGGAGGAAGAAAGGAAGGAACAGAAGGAGGGGAGGAAGAAGGAAGGAAAGGAAGGAGGGAGGAAGAAGGAAGGAAAGGAGGGAAGAAGGGAGGAAGGAAGGGAGGAAGGAAGGGAGGAAGGAAGGGAGGAAGGAAGGGAAGGAAGGGAGGAAGAAGGAAGGAAAGGAAGGAGGGAGGAAGGAAGGAAGGTAGGAAGGAGGGAGGAAGAAGGAAGGAAAGGAGGGAAGAAGGGAGGAAGGAAGGGAGGAAGGAAGGGAAGGAAGGGAGGAAGACGGAAGGAACGGAAGGAAGGGAGGGAGGGAGGAAGGAAGGAAGGAAGGAAGGAAGGAAAGGAGGGAAGAAGGAAGGAAAGGAAGGGAGGAAGGAAGGGAGGAAGGAAGGGAAGGAAGGGAGGAAGAAGGAAGGAAAGGAAGGAGGGAGGAAGAAGGAAGGAAAGGAAGGAGGGAGGAAGAAGGAAGGAAGGAAGGGAGGGAAGAAGGAAGGGAGGAAGAAGGAAGGAAAGGAAGGAAAGGAGGGAAGAAGGAAGGAAAGGAAGGGAGGAAGAAGGAAGGAAAGGAAGGAGGTAGGAAGGGAAGGAAGGGAGGAAGAAAGGAAGGAACAGAAGGAGGGGAGGAAGAAGGAAGGAAAGGAAGGAGGGAGGAAGAAGGAAGGAAAGGAGGGAAGAAGGGAGGAAGGAAGGGAGGAAGGAAGGGAGGAAGGAAGGGAAGGAAGGGAGGAAGAAGGAAGGAAAGGAAGGAGGGAGGAAGGAAGGAAGGTAGGAAGGAGGGAGGAAGAAGGAAGGAAAGGAGGGAAGAAGGGAGGAAGGAAGGGAGGAAGGAAGGGAAGGAAGGGAGGAAGACGGAAGGAAAGGAAGGAGGGAGGAAGAAGGAAGGAAAGGAAGGGAGGAAGAAGGAAGGAACGGAAGGAGGTAGGAAGGGAATGAAGGGAGGAAGAAGGAAGGAACGGAAGGAGGTAGGAAGGGAAGGAAGGGAGGAAGAAAGGAAGGAACGGAAGGAGGGGAGGAAGGAAGGAATGGTTGAAAAAGGAAGGAAGTGAGGAAGGAAAGGAAGGAAAGGAGGGAAGAAGGAAGGAAAGGAAGGGAGGAAGAAGGGAGGAAGGAAGGGAAGGAATGAAGGAAGGAAGATAGGAAGGGAGGGAGGGAGGGAGGGAGGAAGGAAGGAAGGAAGAAAGGAAGGAAAGGAGGGAAGAAGGAAGGAAAGAAAGGGAGGAAGAAGGAAGGAAGGAAGGGAGGAGAAGGAAGGAAGGAAGGAAGGAGGGAGGAAGAAGTAGTTTATTAAAAGGATTTCCTGTGATAACCAGAGAAGGAGGGAGGGAAGAAGGAAGGGAGGGAGCCGCTCAAACAAAGGAAGTCACATGGATGTTTTTGGGGTCAAACAGGAACGCGTGTCAGTCAGAGTTTCTGACTTAAGTGGTTTCCTCCAAACAGAGGAAGGTAATTTAACTTTGACTTTCACATCTACCTGATCACACTGAGCGCGGTGGGGACGCCGCCGGGCTCCTCTCAGGTGGGTGAGAGGCCAAAAGAAATGAAACTCCACGCCAGCAGGGTTTTTTCTTTAATGAGATGCTTTGACAAGGTGAATTACATTCAGCGGGCACACAATGGTGGAAAAGCACACGGAGGCAGCGGGGTCTATTCAGCTGCCGTGCATTACATCTGGGTTAGTTTGCTCCACGGACATGAAGAATAAAGTAGTGCAGAGGTGACTTAAACACTCATAAAATGCTCTGATCAAAAGGTTTCTGCAGGAGAAACATGTTTATTTATTTAACAGTGTTTCCTCATAGTGGGCTCCATGCTTTGAGCCGGAGGAAGAAGTCATCAAAACTTCTACTGAAGTTAAAGTAGTAAATACATCAAACAATATAAATCAGGTGACATTTAGTGCAAAGATAAAGAATAAATATGAACGTGACTATAAAGTGCATTAGTACAATAAATAAGCAAGAATGAAGATTGCATAGTTAGTGAGAGACAGAGTAGGCCACTCTGAATAGGAGCGATTTAAAGGTGGAGACAGAGTCTGAAGTGCGGCTGTCTGATGGGAGAGAGTTCCTGAGGCGGGGGGGGGGGGGGTTAGGGTTAGGGTTGGGGTTGGGGTTGAGGTTGGAGGGGCGGGGGGCAGATCGACTGAAAGCTCTGGACCCCATCGTGGTTAAGTTGGCAGATGGAGCGAAGAGCTGGTTGGCAGAGGAGGATCGGAGAGTTCGAGAAGGTGTGTAGATGTGGATAAGTTCAGAGAGATATGATGGTGCCAGGTTGGGAAGGGTCGGGGGGGGGGGAGGGTTTAGGGTTGGGGTTGGGGTTGAGGTTGGAGGGGCGGGGGGCAGATCAACTGAAAGCTCTGGACCCCACGGTGGTTAAGTTGGCAGATGGAGCGAAGAGCTGGTTGGCAGAGGAGGATCAGAGAGTTCGAGAAGGTGTGTAGATGTGAATAAGGTCAGAGAGATATGATGGTGCCAGGTTGGGAAGGGTTGGGGGGGGGGGGGGGTTTAGGGTTGGGGGGGTGGGGTGATGGTGCCAGGTTGGGAAGGGTCAGGGGGGGGGTACCAGGTTGTGAAGGATCTTGAATGTGAGGAATAGAATCTTAAAGTCAATGCGGGATTTGATAGGGAGCCAGTGAAGTTGCTGCAGGGCAGGAGTGATGTGTTCAATAGAGGGAGTTCCTGAGGTGGTGGTGGGGGGGTTAGGGTTAGGGTTGGGGGGCTGCTGCGGGGAAGGAGTGATGTGTTCAATAGAGGGACTTCTGGTTATGATACGAGCGGCTGCGTTCTGTACCAGTTGGAGTTTGTGGAGAGATTTCAGAGGAAGAGCAAAGAGGAGAGAGTTCCAGTAGTCCAGACGGGATGTGATCAGAGTGTTTAACAGGATAGCGGTGCATTAACATTTACATCACTTAAATGTTGCTGCAGTTAAAGGGTTAAAAGGATCATTTCATTACTTTAAATGCAGCTGAGTATCTGGTGAATTTCCCCCTGAGGATCAATAAAGTCTTATTAAACATTATCCTGTTTTTTCATGTTAGGTTTACAGACGAATATTCGCTGCATGCCGACATTCACAAGAGCTAAATAGATAATGAGTCGAAAACTAACTTTCAATATCCATAACAAACAACAAGCTTTAACTGCACACACTTATATTAATTTAAATGATAATCAGCCTTCAGTTCTTTACAGAAACACATTAATTAAAAGAAAAATACCGTCTCAGCAGACAGCAGCTTTTTGTCCATGTGGAGCCACCGTAGCTCAACTCTGCTCCACATATTTCACACCTGACAACATTATCCTTTACTTTCTGGAAGTTAGAAGACTCTCAGATATTACATTAGGTTTAAAGTGCTGTAATTCCTTTTTATGACAGTAGGTGTCACTGTGATACCAGGTTCAGTAAGAAACCTCCAACTCAAGCTGTATCAGTGTTATCAGAGACAGAATACACTGATAACCTCGTGTCTGTTCTTTACTGCTCTACAGGTCGTAAAATGTACTCGGTCGTAAAACTGCTCAGAGCTGGTCGTCATGCTGCCTGGATGTTAGAGAAGCACTCAGCTAGATATTGAGGAGCTGTTCCAGATGTTGACGTACTAGTTTGGTGATTAGCGTCAGGTCCGTCTCCCTCAGTAATCGTCACAGCAGACAGCAGCTTTTTGTCCGTGTGAAGCCACCGTAGCTCAACTCTGCTCCACATATTTCACACCTGACAACATTATCCTTTACTTTCTGGAAGCTTTTAAACCACGCTGGACTTTAGTGTGTCTTCGTCTGCATCATGTTCCCTCCAGTCAGCTAGCTAACAGGCTAACTTACTACCGAGTCAGCTAGCTAGCAGGCTAACTTACTACCAGGCAGCTAGCTAACAGGCTAACTTACAACCAAGTCAACTAGCTAGCAGGCTAACTTACTACTGAGTCAGCTAGCTAGCAGGCTAACTTACTACCAGGCAGCTAGCTAACAGGCTAACTTACTACCAAGTCAACTAGCTAGCAGGCTAACTTACTACTGAGTCGGCTAGCTAGCAGGCTAACTTACTACTGAGTCAGCTAGCTAGCAGGATAACTTACTACCAGTCAGCTAGCTAGCAGGCTAACTTACTACCGAGTCAGCTAGCTAGCAGGATAACTTACTACCGAGTCAGCTAGCTTGCAGGATAACTTACTACTAGTCAGCTAACTAGCAGGATAACTTACTACCAGTCAGCTAGCTAGCAGGCAAACTTACTACCAGTCAGCTAGCTAGCATGCTAACTTACTACCGAGTCAACTAGCTAGCAGGATAACTTACTACCGAGTCAGAGTAGCCGAGAGCAGCAGTAAACATTCACTGTGAAGCTTAGAGCTCCTCCTAGTGGCTGAAAGTAGCTGCTAATGAACCTGAATACTAAACTACACAGCTCAGTGACTCATTGCAGCAAGACATCATGGAGGTCACAGTTATTCGGTTTTAATAAACTCATTTCTGTTGAACACTGAGCTGTTTAAAGTTATATTTTTTCTGGATTTACATAATTTCTGACGATGTTGGGACATAAACTTGCCAATTTACAAATTCATTTTTTCATTTTAGGGTCAGACCTTTATGCATGTGGGGGTTATTGTAGACAGCTCAGTGACTCTTTACAGCAAGACAGCATGGAGGTCGACTTTAGACTCGCCAACGATTCTTCAGTTATTCGGTTTTAATGACTCATCTCTAGTTGTGACACTCAGAAAAAATGATCTTCTGATTTGCAGATGTTTCTCCTACAACTAGACAACACAGCTCAAGTCTTGATTTAAGCTTTTCCCCTCAACAATTATTCAGTTATTTAATTTTAATGACACATCTTTAACCTACAGCTCATATCAGCCCAGTGGTCTCAAGACTCACGCATTCAAGCCAGTTCTCACGGTCTCACGCCACACATGGCACCACGCAGAAGTACGTGGGGAGTGAGACCTCTGCACTGACTTCATACGATCCCGAGTTAGCGCCAATCAGAAGTACCCCCCCCCCCCCCCCCCCCACACACACACACACACACACTCGCTGTCAGGTTCAGGCAACCTAAAACAAAGGAAGACAAGACAACAGGATTAGAGTTTCTACTTGCAAGGAGAACGGACAGAGATCAGCTCAGTTACAATCTCCAACCCGCTCTGAGCAAATCTTGCCGAACCCTTTCTTTTTATTGGTTTCAGGAAGTCCCTAATTTACATAGTCATTTTTGCTCTAAGGAGTGGGGGTCACAAATCGGTCACAAATCGGTCACATATTGGTCTCAGGTGGACACACACTTCAAAGACGTCCTGAGCAGGGTCACAGGTTGGTCACAGGTCCTGAAAAGCAACTTTTAAACAGCACGCTTGTAGACTATAAAGACTAATGATTATAGAAAGGGTAAATATGGGATAACTTATATATGATAATTCCAACACTCGCACTTCAAATACACGCTGTACCACAAACCCCAGGGCACAGAAATGAATATACTATATACAGAAGGTAATCCAGACATCCCAACTCTCCCATATTGCATATTGATAACGGCTCCCTGACGCAAATGAGATCCAATCAGTGTTGCCAACTCCTCAGTAAGGAAAGTAGCTATTGGCTGTCCTAAAAGTCGCTAGAAGTCGCTAAATGACGTCATCGCCTAATTTGCATAATTACCATTTGCATGTTATTGTATTGGACGATGTGGGGGAGACAAAATTAGTTAAAAAACCCTAAATATGTTAAAAACTACAAATGAGCTTTCTTATGTTGATTCTTGGTTTGTTTGTTTTTTAAAATGTAAATACATTTTGATATTTATTGTTAAATGTTAGAATATCAAATTGAATCAAAAGGCTGTTATGCAGGGTGGATGTGGAGTGGTGTGTGGGGGGGGGGGGGGGTCTCCTCTCTGCTCTGACTGCAGCTGTGTGAGGCTACTGTGAACCTGACCGCCTGGGAGTGCTTTGGGACAGGGGAGGGGCTCAGAGCAGCACCCACTACTCGTTGAGGACAGTAACGATATGTGCTTTCACTTCAGAGTCTCCAATAACACCAGAAAAAGTTGCTAGATTAGTCGCTAGTCGCTTTTGAGGAAAAAAGTCGCTATGAGGGTTTGGAAAGTCGCCAGATTTAGTGAGAAGTTGGCAACACTGGATCCAATCTCCAATCTCCCGGAATCTGGAGTGAACGATCACACACGCTAGAGAGTGACTGCGCAAACCCCCCCCCCCCCCCGAATGGACCTCCCGTCCGGGGGACCACACTTTTCACTTTTCATGGAACTTGGAAACTTGAGAGCCCTGTATCAGCCAGTGTTGGTTTTTTTTGGGGATGATGACACATGATCTCGTTGTTCAGGAGAGCGTCACCAGTCAACCTGAGTTTGGAGAAGCTAGCCGACGCTGCCGATGATTCGCCGTCCGCCAAACTGTCGGACAAGAGAGATGAGAGCCTGGAGAGACAATCGTCCACGGATTCCCAGCCGCCTCCCAAACCCCCCCACACCTACTACAACAGCCACCGCTACCCAGAGAGTGGAGAGGCCCCGACATACGAGGGGATTCAGACTCATCCCCCTTCAGGTTAGTGAGTCAAGAAAACAGGAAATGACACGTTATCATCCGTAATATTCATATCATCCCAAAGTTTGGTCCAAAAAATGGTGAAAAATGTAAATCAACTCAAAGATCTTCAGTTTATTGATAGAGAGGTTTAAAAGAAACTAGAAATATTCAACATCTGAGAGAAGCTGGAATCAGAGAACGTCGACGCTCTTCTCTTTAAAAATTACTTAAAATGAAGATGGATGGATGGATGGATGGATGGATGGATGGATGGATGGATGTGATTGTGATGTATTGTATTTTGTTGCAGACCAACAGAGTCGCCCAAACCAGCCTCCATCGGTGCCTCCTCCTCTCCCCCCCGACACCCGGCCCCCCCCCCGCTGCCGCCGCCGCCGCGGTTGCCCAGGCAACAGACGACACCGCCAACAAGTCCAAGATTAGCTCCTTAAAGAAGTTTTTCTCAAAGAAGTAGTAGAGCGTCATCGAGCCATCCGATATCTGCTGGAGTCCATTTCCTGTCTGAGCTCTCACACTTCCTGTTGCTTTTTAATCAGTTTGGGACATTTATTATGTAAGGTATAAAAGGTTTACTGCTCACAATGTGGATACACTTCAGATCAGAGTTGTTATAAAAGTCTCATCAAATACCAAGAACAACTTATAAAGAGCTGCTGGCTTCATAAAGTGCCTTCAAAATAAAATACCTTCACATGAGGCAGCAGAGGAAAACTACAAAATTAAATTAATTTCTTTTTTAACCCTTAAACAGACAACGTGCACCAGGAGATACGGACTCTTTAACCTTCCTGTTGTCCTCCCGGGTCCTTCCTCTGTCCTTCCTTCCTTCCTTCCTTCCGTCCTTCCTTCCTTCCTTCCTTCCTTCATCTGTCCGTCCTTCCTTCCTTCCTCAGATCTAAGTTCAGCTGTTAGGGTAAATGTTCCCTCCTTCTGTCCTTTCTTCCTTCCTTCATCTGTCCTTCCTTTCTTTCTTCCTTCCTTCCTTCCTCCCTCCCTCCCTCCCTCCTCTCCTTCCTTCCTTCCTTCCTTCCTTCTTCCTCCCTCCCTCCCTCCTCTCCTTCCTTCCTTCCTCCCTCCCTCCTTCCTTTCCTTCCTTCTTCCTCCCTTCCTTCCCTTCCTCCCTCCTTTCCTTCCTTCTTCCCTCCTTTCCTTCCTACCTTCCTTCCTTCCTCCCTCTTTCCTTTCCTTCCTTCTTCCTCCCTTTCCTTCTTTCCTTCCTTCCTTCTTTCCTTCCTTCCTTCATTCCTTCGTTACTTGAGGTGCAAATGACATAACTAGTAAGGTCTGTTTAAGGGTTAAATCGTGTGTTTTATTAAAGAGAGAAGCATTAAACATTTGATTTCTTTTTCCTTTTTGGAGTTTAAATGCACTTTTAATTTAATGTAATAATGACTTCAGAAGACATCCATGAAAAAAAAGGAGTTTGGATGAGAAATTCACACTCAACATGGTAAAACTTCTTAAATGGGAGTCAAGTGAAGAGAATCACTGCCTTCAGACTGGGACCAGGATCAGTTTACAGTGGAATAATAATAATAATAATAATAATAATAATAATAATAATAATAAAGTGACTGTACGTGTAATTTATTAACTCAGAAAAGTGGATTTAGTGTTAAATTAAAAAGAGACAGGAGGTAAAACAGCCTGTTAACAGACAGAGGCTGAACTGAGCGGCTGCATAAAGGACCAGTAGAAGATAAATAAGGAGTTTTTAATCATGTAAAGATATTAAAAGTAGAGACTCAGAATATTAATATAGAGCTGGAGATGTGGGGAATATGAACTTTAACCATGAAAAAGCACTTTTGATTGGTTGCTGATTAATAAGTGCAAATCAAAACTCATCGTCTTTACCAGCTCCATAGAACCATGAAATCCCTTCAAAATAAAAGCGTGAAGCCGTTGTTGGACAGTCTGAGCTGAAGTGTTGCAGCAGTAACTCACTTCTGACTGTTAATGATCTGTTCACATCACTTTTAAATAAGAATCTGCTCATATTTCTGCTTTAAAACACTAAAACAGCCTGAAGTGACTTTTAATTTGAAGAGATTAAAACACCTTTGTCACATTTTAAGGAGGGATGAATGTTTCTGAGGCAGAGCTGAAGAGACGATGTTCAACTTTAGTGTAATGATTTTATTTTTGTATTTTTTGAGGTGGAAATGAACTCTATTTATTTATTAATGAGCTACAAATTCAGACATCTTCAGAGTCATCCTCTCCACCTTTCAATCAGATCAATCAGCCAATCATTAAAACTAATGAGTCTGATTAGCAGCTCATACATTTATTCAGTTTTTGGGGAAATTAAAATCATTCATACAAACTCATAAACATCATAAACATGTGACGTAACTTCATCATCGATCTGCTTCTGCGCTTTAAATCAGGACAGGAAGTTATTTATATTCACAGTGGGGCAAAAAAATGAACCTTATATAGAAATGTTTTTATTGTATTCATTAATAATCTATTTTATTTTATTGATTATTGTTCAGTTGGGTTTTTAAATGCAGCAGAATGTGAAAAAATACAGTTTAAAAGTATAAAATTTAATCATAAAAGCATCAAACTTGTAATAAATTGCACTGAATGTTTAATAAAATGTTTTCACTTCATCCTCTGCTTGTGTTTTCTGTCTTCTTCCTCTCAGCTGATCTCTGTGCAACATGTGCTAATACAGTTTACTGATGAATTGATGGGTTGTGTTAAATGTGCAGAGGTTTTATTTTCCCAGTCGAAGCTTCTCTGTATGAGTGTTTAACTCTTACATGCTGTTCAGGGTTGAATCTCACACAGTTTTACTTCTGAGAGGAGAAAAAAACACATTAAAAACTTTTCTTATAATCAGAAACTTGATGACTTTTCCCTCATGTGACTCTAAATGTACCAAAATGGAAATATTTCAACTTTCTAAAAACAGTTTTGTGCAGCTGATTGACATTTTTGTTGAGTTTTTGATCTATATTTATTCCAAAATCCAAAAACCATGATTGAAAACTACTATTTTAGAGCCTGGCTCATACTGGAGTTTTGGAGCGGCTCAGAGGAAAAGAAAGTTGGAGAAGAGATCTCAGTAGCGGCTCATTCATTTCTCCTAGAAGAGAAACTATGAGATCTATGTGAGACCAAAGTGAAGCTGTGGCTCATTTCTCCTGTTTATAATAATAATGATAATAATAATAATAATGATAATAATAATAATAATAACTTCTTTATTTTTGGATTGGGACCATGCACATTGATGAACATTGATATTTAAACATTACTGTAAACATGCAGGATTATAGCAAAGCTGCTAATTTGCATCCGTAGTCCCGAGTGAATAAATAAAAAGAATACAAATAGAATTATTAATAGTTTCTCCTCAGAAACAGGTGCACAAAACCTCAACTTGGAGTTTCAAAGGAGATCTCATCAGGCTCTCAATGAAGTCTCAGATTGTCTCAACTTTTGTGTCTTTGTGATCTCAAGCAGAGACATCAGAGGTCTCTTTATTAAATCTATCTACTCTCATCTCAGTCTCCTCAATTCATGGATCTCAGGTTGACCTCAGAGCTAATAGAGCTCACTGAAGTCTCATCCAGACTTAAAATGTTAGACGTTTTCCCAACATGCATACCAGTGGATCCCACTCTGGATGCATTATTCAGGTCTGCAATGTTCTCCTGCATGTGAAGCCTATTTTGTATCATTGCAACTTTCTTTCAAACCCTTTAAAACTGCCATTAGTAAAACTGTATTAGGTCTGTTTTATACTGTCAAATCAAACTATTAGTGTACAATAAAAAAAAAACCTTATATACTTTACTTTAGTTTAGTTTAGTTTGACACTCATCACAACAAACACGGCGCAAAAAGATGTGACCTGTGAACCCTGGTTGATGTGCGCACGCGTCAGAATTAGAATCTCATTGGACAGCAGCCTTGTCAATCACACACTCTGCATCGTGATTGGTTGATTTTGAAAACTCGCTCACTATTTACGGATGTTTTATTTTTGTCTTCACTGTTTGCTGAAACACAGCCGGGAGCAAACACTAAATACACGAGGAGCTGAAAAAGGAAGGTAAGCTACATTATTGTTAGTTGTAATTTGAGTGAATTGTTTAACATTTAGAGGGAAAGTGTTCATGTTGGTTCTGAGTCCCCTGGCATATTGTAACGTTAGCGCGTTAGCTAGCGTTGGCATCAATCCACCTTATGACTATGAGCTCGTTAGCATTAGCTACATTAGCTACAGTAGTCCAGTAATTAGGGGGCATTAACTTAATCCCTTGAAACCTTGAGACCTTGGTCGATATATGTAACATTAACTTATTTGAGACGGTGTGTAGACGGCTGAGTTTTAAAGTTAATGTTGTAGCTTCAAATTAGCCTTTTAAAATGAGCAGAGGACGCCAGCTAACTGTTTATTAGCTCTACAGCTAATGTTTGAGGCTGTAGTGAAAACTATGGTTTTATTTAAAACGATGCGACCTAAGGTAACATTGGTACCAAGCAGGCCATCCTAGGATTTGGGGGGTAAAATAGTGCTTTAAAATTAGTAGGTTATATTTTGCTGTGGGGAAAAACGGACATAGCCATTTTCAGGAGGACTTTATTGATTTAACTTCATTTATTTTATTTTGCCGTTTTCCATTCTCATTATTTTCTTGTGAAACAGGTTAATATTTATCTATATCTATTTATCTATGCAAGGCTCCTTTTATGTGTAGTAACTGAGTATCCTCCTGTGACCAGTGGTGGTAAATATAACGACCGTTGTTTCGGTTGTCAACGGCAACAGCGCCAGTTTGTCCCTGTTGCCGTGACAACCAGCTGTGGTGTGTACTGTAACTGCTCCGTCATTTAATCAGATATTAATCTATGAAGCTGCCTTTATATAAGTTTTAAATACATGTTATGTTATTTGAGTTGCCCTGTCGGTTTATTGACTATCATTGTGTCTGTTTTATAATTTATTTATTATTATTTCTGTCTTTTCTTTCTGTGAGTGAAGCTGCGCTAGCTTGCTGAGCCCGTTAGCCGTGTTAACGTTACTGTTTGAGATGTAACATGTAACTCATGTAATATTATTTTATTCATTTTTAATGTGTAGTATAAGAGTTGTACAGCAGACCAACACCGGTCACTTTATTGTGTTTTTTTAAAAATTATTATTGAACAGATGTGCTGCTGGTAAATAGTGTAATAGTGCAATGCTAACGTCGTGAGTGGTGTCTTCAGTCTGCTGAGGTTGAGCAGAATAAACGGCTAACGCAGTATAATTGTTATTTTAACCTTTCCTTAAATGAGACATTTGACTATCTTTACATGTGTGCCTTAAACAGTTTGGGCCTGATTTACTAAGATCCCAAATAAAGGGTACTAAATAGCGTGCACAGTGCAATAGATTGTGCGTTAAAAGTTTGCGTGCGTTTTGCGGGTGATCTGTGTAAATGGAAACAGGTGCAACAGGTGGAGATAACAGTAGTTAAAGACGGTGTAAAGTGAATTCACACATTAAATAGGTCATAAATGTATTAATAAAAAAGGTGTAATTGGGGGGTTGGTTTAATAATCAGTTTAATAATCAGGATGCTCTCACACACACTGTGTAGACTAGAGCGCACTCTTGCTCGCTCCAGATTCCCGGAGGTTGGATCTGATTTGCGGGCTACAGAGAGTTGTTATCAATATGCGGGAGACTCCAGGAACTTCCGGGACAGTTGGGATGTCTGTGACATTTGGGAGAGTATTTGTGACAAGGTTAATGCTGTTAGAAAAACCACAAATATTCCACTTAAAAAGTATTAACACAGGTGGAAAAACTCCTGTGCGTATTCTGTCATTTTGCCTCTGTCTCCTCGTCTCCATGGTAACAGTAGTCATCTGAGTGCAGCTGGTTAATACCTGTCCTTCAAACTTATTATTTATAGACACTTACAGTCAGCAACATTACCTTCAGGTTTGGTCAATAACATGTTTACATTCTCCTCTCTGTATTTTACACACTGGGGTTAAAATGTCTCATATTATATATTTATTATAACTACTAAATGTTGAAAGACTCAAACCTCAGTGTGCTGCGTTAGTAGATCAGCTGCACATGTTTTGCAGGTGATGTGAAGTTTGCAAACCTTTCAGTCTCTTAGTGTGTTGGGTATCGGGTATGAACAGACAGATGTGACTGTTGTGGATCCAAAGAACATCATAGTATTGATTTATGATGATCTTAGCTCTCAGTAGTCATTTATAGTAAGAAATCATTTCAGTAAGCCCATTAACAAGCCTGAAATAAAGACCTGTAGGGTATTTAGTGTGTGTGTGTGTGTGTGTGTGTGTGTGTGTGTGTGTGTGTGTGTGTGTGTGTGTGTGTGTGTTGGTGAAGTGACTGTAGTCTCAGTATTAAATGATTAATGTAGGATTTACTGCAAGAAGTTAAGTTTACTTTAAGTTTACTAAGAACCACATTATTAAAAAAGGAATGTCCAGCAGGAACATTTAATAAAGACTGCACTGCCCACTGAAGATGATACGAGTCTGGCTCATCAAAGGATGACCTGAATGGTAATGTCCAGTTTTTAATGTTTAAACCAGTGTTTCCACTAGTTTGACTGTTTGGGTGATGATGATGGTGGTGATGATGGTGGTCGTGGTGGTGATGAGGATGGTGATGGTGATGGTGGTGATGATGATGGTGGTGATGATGATGGTGGTGGTGGTGATGGTGGTAGTGGTGATGGTGGTGGTAGTGATGATGGTGGTGATGATGGTAGTGATGATGGTGGTAGTGGTGATGATGGTAGTGATGGTGGTGATGATGATGGTGGTGGTGATGATGATAGTGATGAGGATGGTGATGATGATGATGGTGATGGTGGTAGTGATGGTGGTGATGATGGTGATAATGGTGGTGGTGGTGGTGGTGATGGTGATGGTGATGATGATGATGATGGTGATGGGTCAGTAATGCTTCACTGCCAACTTCTCTTTCCTGTGTTTCATCTTGTGTTACAGTAATAACTTCTCCTCTACCTTCTGAATGATACTTCTTCTCTATCAACAGGTTGCAGTCTTTGATCCTGCCTGCCATCAGCAGCTAGCATGTTAGCATGTTAGCATGGCTACTGTGGAGAGATTCAGGTTAGCTGGTTTAAAAACAGATATTTAGACCCAACTTTCATGGACTTCATCGTCCCTTCATCATATACTTTACCTGAGCAACATGAAGCTCTACTCAGTACAGACACAACTGTAAGTAATGTGGAGCAACCAAGTTATTTAAATTATGCAACATTAAACTGAAATGATCAATAATATGATGAATCTTCTGTTCCAGGGCTGAACAACGTGGCTGCTGGTCCAACAGATCTGGATCTAATCTGGATCTGATCTGGATCTAATCTGGATCTAAACTGGATCTAACCTGGATCTAATCTGGATCTGATCTGGATCTAACCTGGATCTAATCTGGATCTAAACTGGATCTAACCTGGATCTAATCTGGATCTGATCTGGATCTAACCTGGATCTGATCTGGATCTGATCTGGATCTAACCTGGATCTGATCTGGATCTGATCTGGATCTGATCTGGATCTGATCTGGATCTAATCTGGATCTAATCTGGATCTAACCTGGATCTGATCTGGATCTGATCTGGATCTAATCTGGATCTAATCTGGATCTAATCTGGATCTCATCTGGATGTAACCTGGATCTGATCTGGATCTAATCTGGATCTAATCTGGATCTAACCTGGATCTGATCTGGATCTGATCTGGTACTTTGTTTATTTTGTTGTTACATGTTTATTTTCCATGTGTGTTCATCCCACAGGACTTTATCATGTGTGTGTTTTAAATGCTGTCTCTTTAATTATTCCCACACACACACAGACAGACAGATATTCAGATGCAGGTCAGCAGGTGGCAGATCTGTTACGCTGCTATCAGTCTGTGTTTCATTCTCTTCATGTTCAATAATGAGTCAAAAATCATTTCTGAATCCAACACACATAAAAATAAAGCTAATAATGACTGAGTCTCTTAGTACGATGAACCACATGAAGGTTACCTCTCGTAACAGTCCAGTAATGAGTTTATATGTAATAGTTAGTTATTATGGTATGTTAATGTGTTAAAGGAATGTAATTATAATCTGGGCTTTGTGTCGTTGTTGCAGCTCCCATCATGCATTGCGTCACAGGATGGATCAGATCAGGTGAACATGGTCAAATAAGTCTTCATACATTAAACCTGATTACAGACTAAAGTAATGTTGTGTGTAGTTGTGTAGTTGTGTAGTTGTGTAGCTGTGTGGGTCACTGTTACACACTTTAACAAGTTTCACTGAGAAGAGAAACATTAATAGACTTTACACTGCTAGCTCAAACAGTCTGTTACTGCTTGGTTAAGGCAATCTGCTTTTATTCTGAAAATCACAATTAGAAATGTGAAGTGTTCTCATGATACTGTTCAGACTGCTGTGTTGGGATTTTAATAAAGTTATTCTTTCAACATTTTAATATTTTATTTAGTATTGCTCATTCTTGTCTGTCTAATAAAGCTCTGTCATGTCTCAGGTAACACACACACACACACACACACACACAGAAAGAAAATCACAAATCAATGTTTTTCCTTCTTTTTCTTCTGTGGTGTTTCTGTGTTTGTGTGTGTGTGACTGAAGCTCTGATGATTGTTGCAGATTATTTTTATATTTTGTCTCCATCGGAGGAAGAAAAGAAGAACAACTTTTCTTCTTTTTTTTTCTCTGTGGACAAAAATGGTGGATTGTTGCACCTAATTTTTCCTTTTTTAACCGAGAATTTCAGCGTGTTAGTAAAATAATTTTGGATGAAGATGAAACACACAGAGGTATTTTATTTTTTACTATTTATGAGGGAATATTGTTATAATACCTGAACATGAACAGTATGTGAAGTTTAAAGGAAGATGCAGAACTTCCTGTTTAGTAAAGAGTTCATTAATGACTGAAGTTATTTAAACTTCTTTTCAGACACTTTTCCCCCCTCATGTGTTATCTGTGTGTGTGTGTGTGTGTATCAGGGTTATTATAGTTAACTAAAACTAAAACTAAAACTAGCAATGAGAAAATAATTTAGTAAACTGAAATTAAAATAAAAACTACAATTTAAAACAAAAACGAAAACTATCTCCCTCGATGACTTCCTGTCCTGCAGCAGCCGCTATGCTTCGTGGTTAAAGAATGAAATTAAAAGGACTTATATATGATATGATAAACCATATTTAGTGTCACTCATTCTTTCATCCTTTTCAGCTTCTACTGAACAACTAAAATTAAGACTAAAACTAAACTGAAACTAGTCAATTCCTTCAAAATAAAACTAAACTAAAACTACTAAATCACTTGATGAACTCACTAAAACTAAACTGAAACTAGTCAATTCCTTCAAAATAAAACTAAACTAAAACTACTAAATCACTTGATGAACTCACTAAAACTAAACTGAAACTAGTCAATTCCTTCAAAATAAAACTAAATTGAAACTAGTCAATTCCTTCAAAATTAAACTAAACTAAAACTAGTCAATTCCTTCAAAATAAAACCAAACTAAAACTAGTCAATTCCTTCAAAATAAAACTAAACTAAAACTGGTCAATTCCTTCAAAATAAAACTAAATTGAAACTAGTCAATTCCTTCAAAATAAAACCAAACTAAAACTGGTCAATTCCTTCAAAATAAAAGCTAAACTGAAACTACTAAATCACTCGTTGAACTCACTAAAACTAAACTGAAATAAAAAAGCAAACTGAAAAACTAAATAAAAAGAAAAACTAAAGACAATTTCAAAACTATAATAACCCTGGTGTGTGTGTGTGTGTGTAGTTGCTCCTCTCGGCCGCACAGTGGCGCTGTAGGAGCAGTAATGGCTCCTCGGGCTGCGTGTTTGTCTCCAGCAGACAGATTGTCCAGTTGATGAGTTTATTTAGAGAGCTTGACATTGATTGAACCATTAACCCTGCGGCGCCAACACTCATCATGATGCCCTGCAGCACGAGCTCTGTTTCTGATGCCCTGCAGCACGAGCTCTGTTTCTGCTCTCTGATCTCTCACTCTTCATACTTCATACTTTATTTATCTTTATTTATCTTTATTTATCCCTCTCTCTTTATTTTCTCCTCCTCATGGATTCATGTTTTCACTGCTGGACATGTTTGTTTGTTTGTTTGTTCACAGATTTTTAAAAAACCTGCACTCAGTCTGAACACAAAGTTTCACTGACTGTAAAATAAATTAAATATATACAGTCAAGCCCGAAATTATTCATACTCCTTTTGGACATGCCACTTTTTGTTCAAATGTAAATAAAAGCTGACTGAAATATTTTTTTTACCACAATGATGATCCTCTCCTACATCGTCTTTTTATCTTCTTGGAGACGCCTCTGTGTCACTTCCGGTCAAAAACAACTTGCTGGTTGAATAAAACTAACTTTAAGTCAAAATTTGCCAGGGGTATGAATCATTTCGGGCTTGACTGTATATAATATTTAACTCTATTTATATTAATATCTACCTATGTTTAACCAGAGGAACAGAAGGTAATAAATACATGATGGAAGAATTAAAAGTAAAGATTCAAACAAAAAACTCAATTTAAAAATTACTAAATAAAACTTCATCTGAGCTGAGTTCAATGTTTTTGATCTTAAATGTAAAACAAGTTAATTTGACATTTATCTCAAATATAAACACCTCCAATATAATATATATATAATATAATATAATATATATATGAGATTTAATTTATACATGATTCAGACAAAACACAATCCATAGATATAAAATATTTAAAATAAGAAGCAGCATTTTATATCTCACATGTTAGATTAAAATAAGTTCAGACGGTAAATGAATCAGTTTGTGATTTTTAATTAGATGAAAATGAAGTTATGAAACAAAGCTGTGATTAATTTAACGTGTTTAAAGTTTTAAGATCAAACTCAAACATTTTACGACACTTTACTGTGTTTTACGTGTTAAATGAGACTCAGCGTGAGGAGTCAAATATGAATATAAATTAATATGAGTGTGTGCAGTGCATGGCTTTATGCGGAGCTCGCTCTGGTTCACGTGCACGGCGGAGAGTTCACGTGCACGGCGGTGTTTAAGCAGCTTTTTGTGCACGAGGAGCTTTAGAGGCTGAAATCTGCAGCGGGTGTTTTATTTTTTGCAGATTATTGCGCAGATCTGTTCCTTTATAGTGTCACATAGAAACTGTGCGGGACACTGATGCACCTGTGAGGAGGAGGAGGAGGAGGTGAGGAGGCCACGAGGTGAGGAGGCCATGCAGAGGAGGTGAAGAGGAGGAGGTGGAGAGGAGGTGGAGGAGGCCATGCAGAGGAGGAGGTGAAGAGGAGGCCACGAGGTGAGGAGGCCATGCAGAGGAAGTGAAGAGGAGGAGGAGGAGGCCATACAGAGGAGGTGGAGAGGAGGCCATGTAGAGAGGAGGAGGCCATGCAGGAGGAGGAGGAGGAGGCCATGCAGAGGAGGAGGTGAAGAGGAGGAGGAGGAGGCCATGCAGAGGAGGAGGTGAGGAGGAGGCCATGCAGAGGAGGTGGAGAGGAGGAGGAGAGGAGGCCATGCAGAGGAGGTGACGAGATGAGGAGGCCATGCAGAGGAGGAGGAGAATGAGGAATGAGGAGGCCCTGCAAAGGAGGTGAGGAGGAGGTCGCAGCTGGAAGTGTAACAGTACAGAGGTTTATATGACCGGATGTGCTGCAGCGTTATAGAAACTGCAGCAGATTTGAATCCGGGTTGATTTTTATTTTAGGGTCACGTGGGGCACTTTTTTTTTTTTTTTTTGCAATGAACCCAATTCATGACGTCATCACCTAATACTATGACATGTTTCCGTGTTATATCAGAAGACAAGTTATTTTAAATATTACAGATATATACAGTATATATATATATATATATATTTAACCCTAACCCTAACACTACACATACCTTACCTACAGAACCCCCCCCCCCCCTCCTCCTCCCTCCCGTAACCCCCCCCCCCCCCCCCCCCCCCCTCCTCCTCCTTATGGCGCACACAGTAGATAGTAAGAAGTTTATAGCATACAATCAAAAGTCTAATAGACCAGAGTGATGATGAGGAATACACACTGGACATACAGAGTTATCACAGATTAGAGTCTCTAACATTTTTATCTTATCATTATTAATCCCAGCTGATGACTCCACGCGGCCAAAACTTAGTGAATGCACGTGCATGCCCATATTTGGTCATTTCATCTTGTCGGCCTACATGTAGTTTTATAGTTATAAGTTTAGAAGAGCTGAGTAGAAAAAGTAGATCCGTGTGTTGAATCATGCAGCAGCAACTTAAACGTTATTATTATATTATATTATATTATATTATATTATATTATATTATATCAGAATACTTTATCTGAGTGACCATCAGCTTTCCTGCTTTTTACTTTTCTTTCTTTTCTTGTTCTGTTGGAAATATTTGTGTCTCTGCAGCTTTCCCTCTGATTCCCGCTTCAACATTCAGCTCAGAGAGAGAGAGAGAGAGAGAGAGAGAGAGAGAGAAAGAGACATAGAGACATAGAGAGAGGGACAGAGAGAGACAGAGAGGGAGAGAGAGAGAGACAGAGAGAGAGAGACAGAGAGAGACAGAGAGAGAGAGAGACAGAGAGAGACAGAGAGGGAGAGAGAGAGAGAGACAGAGAGAGACAGAGAGAGAGAGAGAGAGAGAGAGACAGAGAGAGAGAGAGAGAGAGAGAGAGAGAGAGACATAGAGAGAGAGAGAGACATAGAGAGAGAGACATAGAGAGAGAGGGAGAGAGAGGGAGAGAGAGACATAGAGACAGAGAGAGAGGGAGAGAGAGAGAGAGAGAGAGACATAGAGAGAGAGGGAGAGAGAGGGAGAGAGAGGGAGAGAGAGACATAGAGACAGAGAGAGAGAGAGAGAGGAACCTGTCTGCTGCACACTGCCCAGTTTAACTTCCCAACACACACACAAAGAAAGAAAATCACAAATCAATGTTTTTCCTTCTTTTTCTTCTTCTTCTTCTATGGTGTTTCTGTGTTTCTGATGATTGTTGCAGGTTTCTTTTTTATCTCGTCTCCAGCGGAGGAAGAAACCAGAACAACTTTTTCTCTCTATGGAGGAAAAATAAATGAAAAGAAAAACGAGAAGGAACATTTCAGCGTGTTAGTAAAATATAGTTTTGGATGAAGAATAAAAACACAGTGAGGTATTTTATTTTATTATTTAGGGTTAGCGATGAGATTGAAACCAGAATGACTCCACCACGTGTTTTAATCCTGATTTAAACGGGACGAAATAAAACAAAAAAAAACATAATTATTTTCTATTTTTCCCGCGAATTTAATTTTTTATTTCCACCAGAATAAAATATGATTATAATAAATAGTTTATGAACATTAATAAAAGCTGCAGTTCAGGATTTATCGCTTTTTAACCATTAACCACGTGACTTTAAACTCTTTACACGCTGATTAATCACTGACACTGTTGCTTTATTTTACTTTATTTAATATTAACGAGATTATTTACACTTTATTTTATAATCTGATATGTTTAGTTTTTGCTTGAATACTGTTTTAAGGATTATAAAATTATTATAGTGGAAATAATAATGAGTTTATTATTATTATTATAGAAGAAAACAGCGACATGTAATCCGCCGCGACTCAAGATATTATTATAATATTATTAATATTTAGTAAAAACGGAGAAAATAAAGAATCACAGCGTTTATTTCTCTTTATTTAAAGTTTCTGATCGGATGTTTTTAACATTCACGGAAACAGAAACGTTAACGTGAGTCACTCTGTCCCGTTTTTATATGATAATCTGCAGTTTCCCTCCAAAATAAAATGCTCAATAATTATATTTAAATATGTTTTTTTTTAAAGTTAGAAAATATTAAAGAGTTCAAGAGTTAAAGAGTTTAAGGATGAATAAATAAAGAGCTAAAGAAGAAGAAACTCAGCTGATGTAGAAACAGTATTAAAAAAAAACAAAAAACTTTTATTGTCTTAAATTAATCTTTATTTTTGTTTCCGGTCAGCATTAAAACACTTTCAGATGAATTTCTTAGTTTTTATATTTTTTAGATCAAATTAAATGAAAAAAGCTTTGTTTGGTAAATGATTCACTGAAGTTCCTCCATCCGCCGCTAGGGGGCGACATGCTCCTCCTAACTCTCCTCCTCCTGATCCTCCTCATATCTACTCCTCCTGACCCTCCTCATATCTACTCCTCCTAACCCTCCTCATATCTACTCCTCCTAAACCTACATCCTCCTTTCCTCTCCTCCTCCTAACCCTCCTCATATCTACTCCTCCTAAACCTACATCCTCCTTTCCTCTCCTCCTCCTAACCCTCCTCATATCTACTCCTCCTAACTCTCCTCCTCCTTCCCTTTCCTCCTTCTAACCCTCCTCATATCTACTCCTCCGAACCCTCCTCATATCTACTCCTCCTGATCCTCCTCATATCTATTCCTCCTAACCCTCCTCATATCTACTCCTCCTAACCCTCCTCATATCTACTCCTCCTAACCCTCCTCATATCTACTCCTCCTAACCCTCCTCATATCTACTCCTCCTAAACCTACATCCTCCTCCTCTCCTCCTCCTGATCCTCCTCATATCTATTCCTCCTGATCCTCCTCATATCTACTCCTCCTAAACCTACATCCTCCTCCTCTCCTCCTCCTGATCCTCCTCATATCTACTCCTCCTAACCCTCCTCCTGATCCTCCTCATATCTACTCCTCTCTTCTTCTTCTCCTCTCTTTTTATTTGCTCACCACTTTCCGTCTGAGTCTCAGAGCCACTAATAATAATCTGTGTTCAAACATTCTGAGACTCTAAGTCAATAAGTAGTGAGATTAACACCTTCAGATGGTTCTCTGTTGGTTCTCTGTTGGTTCTCTGTTGGTTCTCTGCTGGTTCTCCTGCTGGTTCTCCTGCTGCAGGTCTGGGGTTCCTCAGAGGGTCAGGGGTCAAAGGTCACAGGTGAAGGCCGGAGGTTCAGGTTCAGGTTTGTTGAAATGAAGAATAAAGAGTTAGCAGCTTTAAGGTTCTATCTCCTCATCATTAACCCTTTAAAAACCTCCAGAACAAACAGGAACCACTTCAGAACCCTCTAAAGAACCTGTAAACCCTGAGGAACCCACATCATAACCCTACAGAACCCTTTAAGAACCTCTTTAGGTCATCTCACTCTCTGTGGAACGTTCTTAACAACACCTGGAGCCCAGTAGGAACCACAGAACCCCCTGAGAACCCCCTAACAATCTAAAGGAACCCCTTACTGACTGCTAGAACCCCTTTAAAGAACCACAGGAACCTAGACACAATTCCTTGGAACCTTATTAGAACCTATAGATACTCCTCAGTTCTCTTGGATGTCATCAAGACCTTTTCAGCCAGTCCACTGGAAACACTTTAAGAACCCACAGAACCCATGCAGGGCATTAGAACCACTTTAAAGCTTTGGGAACCACAGGGATCTATTAAGAACCCACAGACCCTCACATGAACCTGTAGAACGTCTCTTGAAACCCAGGAGCTCCTCAGTACCTCCTAGAACCCTCTAACTAACCCTGGGAAGTGGTTCTCAGCCCTGGTGAGATCTTCAGTAAGAACCTAAGGAACCTCCCCCAGTAGAACCCAGTCAACCCCCATTTAACCCACAGACCCCTGTAGAACCCCTAGAACCTGTTTTAAACATCTAGAACCAACTTATGAACCTTGTTAGGAATCAGTGGAACACCAGGAACCCCAGAAGAACATAAGGAACCTACAGAGAGCGGCAGGAAACTCTTAATAACAAATAGACCTAGAACTCTGCTATGAAGTCTGGTAAGAACAAGTAGAACCCAGTAGAACATAAAGAACCCAGACTCAGTAACCTATAGACCCTTTAAGAACTCCTAGAACCTCCACTCTAACCCTCTTAAGAACCCCCACTAGCAATCTAAAGAACATAAGGAAGTACTACTGTGAACCCTCAGTAACCTATAGACCCTTTAAGAACCCCTAGAACCTCTTCACTAATCCTCTTAAGAACCCCCCGCTAGCAATCTTAAGAACATCTTAAACACCCATAGATACCCACAGTCCTAGAACAAGTAGAACCCCCCAGTAGAACGTAAAGAACCCAAAGAGACACAGAAAGAACTCAGTCACCCATAGACCCTTTTAAGATCTCCTAGAACCTTCTCACCAGAACCTCCTCACTAGAACCTTTTTCTCTCTCTCTCTCCCTCTCTCTCCCTCTCCCTCTCTCTCCCTCTCTCTCTCCCTCTCCCTCCCTCTCTCTCTCTCTCCCTCCCTCTCCCCTCCCTCTCTCTCCCTCTCTCTCTCTCTCTCCTCTCTCTCCCTCTCCCTCTCTCTCCCTCTCTCTCTCCTCTCCCTCCCTCTCTCTCTCTCCTCCCTCCCTCTCCCTCCCTCTCTCTCCCTCTCTTCTCCCTCTCCCTCTCTCTCCCTCCCTCTCCCTCTCTCTCCCTCTCTCTCTCCCTCTCCCTCCCTCTCTCTCTCTCTCCCTCCCTCTCCCTCCCTCTCTCTCTCTCTCTCTCCCTCCCTCTCTCTCTCTCCCTCTCTCTCTCTCCCTTTCTCTCTGTCTCTCTCTCTCTCTCTCTCTCTCTCCCTCTCTCTCTCTCTCCTCCCTCTCCCCCTCTCTCTCTCTCTCTCTTAATTATGATCAACCTGCTTCGGGGGTCAAAGGTCACCTCATGTCTCTCTCTCTCTCTGCAGCTGTGATTAAATTTCAAAATAAAATAAAAAATAAATAAATAAAAATTATAAATCATCTTTCCTCTTCACCAAAAACACAAACTGATTAATTACACTTTATTATTATACCCCCCCACCCCCCCGCCGATCCCCCCCGCCCCCCCCCCCCCTCCCTTTCCACCAGCTGTAAATTCATATCAATCAGCTGTGTGAGAAAATAAAAGTCTATATTTTTATTCTTTGTGGGATTAAATGTAAATGTTTAGATGCAAGGCGTCGTGATGATGGACAGCTGCAGCGCGCTCCTTATGGATTTAATTAACAGCTTTAAATATATAAATATATATCAAACACAAACAGCTGGCGACAATATGAAGATTTTATTTTCATCACTTTAATGAAAACAATAAAAACGCTTTTAATTTGAAATGTCAGGAGAAGAAATTTAAACCTTTTATATGATTTATAAACTTTAGAAGAAATAAAATCTCTCTCTCTCTCTCTCTCTCTCTCTCTCTCTATGTCTCTCTCTCTCTCTCTCTCTCTCTCTCTCTCTCTCTCTCTCTCTCTCTGTCTCTCTCTCTCCCTCTCTCTCTCTCTCTCTCTCTCTCTCTCTCTCTCTCTCTCTTTATTGCAGAAAGCTGAGTGTTTAGAGTTTTGGTTTTCATTTGTTAGTTGTCCAACAAAAGAGACGAAATTCCACCTGCAGTGTCACTGTGTGTGTGTGTGTGTGTGTGTGTGTGTGTGTGTGTGTGTGTGTGTGTGTGTGTGTGTTATTTTAATGAGCTGCAAAATTAGGATTAGGAAAATTCAGATTAAAATGAGTCTGGTTTGATTTGAACTTTAATATTTTAGTTCTTTATGCATTTATAGTTTTATTCATTTAACAGTCACACACTTCTTCTTCTTCTCTTCTTCTTCTTCTTCTTCTTCTTCTTCTTCCTCTTCTTCTTCTTCTTCCTCTTCTTCTTCTTCTTCTTCTTCTTCTTCTTCTTCTTCTTCTTCTTCTTCTCCTTCTTCTCCTCTCTGATGAATTCACCTGCTGATGAGTTTTATGTCAGAATATAAAATATATATTTCATTAAATCAGAAACATGTGAAATAAAGTCCAACAGCCTTCTGAGTCTTCTTCCTCCTTCTCCTCTTCCTCCTTTTCCTTCCTCCTCCTCTTCCTCCTTCTCCTCCTCGTCCTCCTCGTCCTCCTCTTCTTCTTCCTCTTCCTCCTCTTCCACCTCCTCTCTCTCTTCTTCCCCCCCTTCCTCCTCCTTCTCCTCCTCTTCCTCCTCCTCCTCCTCTTCCTCCTTCCTCCTCCTCCTCCTCCTCCTCCTCTTCCACCTCCTCTCTCTTCTTCCTCCTCCTCCTCTCTCTCCTTCTTCTTCCTCCTTCTCCTTCTCCTCTCCTTCTTCCTCCTCCTCTTCCTCCTCCTCCTCGTTGTCTGTTTGGATGTCTCACAGCCCGACAGACACAAGCAGGAATTTACCTCAACACACACACCCGCAGACACACACGCACACAGACACACACGCACGCACGCACACACACGCGCGCTCACATCTTCAGCGTCTGTGAGCAAACTAACAGAAACAACAACAGTAAACAAGCAGTATGTGCAGCTCAGTGTGTCACACACACACACACACACATACACACACACACACACACACACACACACACACACACACACACACACACACACACACACAAGCTCCAACACAAACAATTCATCTCCGTTCATCTCAAACTGAAATATCAGACACGCTTTATCTTCCGCTCCGGACGCAAACTGCGCACGTCACGCACGTAGTTTGCGCTTTTTACGCATAAAAGAAAAACGGAAAATGTTCCTAAAGCAGGAAACATGAAGCGGAGGGTTAGAGTCTGTGTCTGCTGCCTTAGTGCCTTTTAGCAACTGTTGATTTCTGAGCACGAGACAAGCTTCTGATCATATTTATCTGCTTTTATCAAACTCTTCATTTTATAATTATTACGATTATTAATATTTATTCTTTCTCTTCAGCAGCTCGATGATTATAAACTTACATTATTTTAATTTCCAGCCGATCAGAGCTCAGATATTTATTATTATTATTAATTCAAACTGATTTATGAACCTTTTATTAAACATTTCAGCTCACGTGCAACATAAATATGTTTTTATATTCTACAAAACTGACGTAAAAGTTTAATAAAAACCTTCAAACGACGAATAAAAATGATCAGATGAGAAGAAATATTCACCTTAAAAACAAACAGAATAAAGATTTAAAGCAATGAAACAGTTTAAATGTGAATGAGTTTAAAGTTCAGCATTAAAATTAAACTTCATTTCCTTTAAATAACCTTTCACATGAAATCATTTCAATTCTTATATTTGATATTTCAGCGGGTTTCTGTTGCGTGTCCGTCTCCTTCCCGCTCAGTTTCCTCTCAGTCAACATGATCTGCTTCTCCTCTCCGAGTGTGTGATGCTGCTGCTGCTCCTCTCAGCTCCTCTCAGCTCCTCTCTGCTCCTCTCAGCTCCTCTCAGCTCCTCTCTGCTCCTCTCAGCTCCTCTCTGCTCCTCTCAGCTCCTCTCAGCTCCTCTCTGCTCCTCTCAGCTCCTCTCAGCTCCTCTCAGCTCCTCTCTGCTCCTCTCAGCTCCTCTCAGCTCCTCTCTGCTCCTCTCTGCTCCTCTCTGCTCCTCTCAGCTCCTCTCTGCTCCTCTCTGCTCCTCTCTGCTCCTCTCTTCTCCTCTCTGAGTGTGTGTGATGCTGCTGCAGCTCCTCTCAGCTCCTCTCAGCTCCTCTCAGCTCCTCTCAGCTTCTCTCAGCTCCTCTCTGCTCCTCTCTGCTCCTCTCAGCTCCTCTCTGCTCCTCTCTGCTCCTCTCTGCTCCTCTCAGCTCCTCTCTGCTCCTCTCAGCTCCTCTCAGCTCCCCTCTGCTCCTCTCAGCTCCTCTCAGCTCCTCTCTGCTCCTCTCTGCTCCTCTCTGCTCCTCTCAGCTCCTCTCAGCTCCTCTCAGCTCCTCTCAGCTCCTCTCAGCTCCTCTCTGCTCCCCTCAGCTCCTCTCAGCTCCTCTCTGCTCCTCTCAGCTCTGCGTGTTCACGTTAAATATAAAAATCTAATATTTGAGACTCAAACGGCTTTTAGACGCTTCAGACTTCCGGTGCGTAAAAAGCGGTAAAAAGCGCAGCTGGTGTCCAAAAGAGTTCAAATAGAGTCCAAAAAACACCAACGAGACTAAATATTAAAAGTCTTTAGCTCAATAAATATATTAAAAGTAAAATATTAAATGAAGGTTTTTTCCATTTTGGATTTTAAACACATTAAAGTTAAATTATTTGCAGATTTTCAGATAATTTAAAATCAGACCTACAGATATATCATTTATCTCTTCTCGTGTCTCACATTCAGTTTGTACCTCGGGATGTTTTCCTCTTCTCTCTTTTCTCTTTTCTCTCACACACACACACACACACACACACACGAGACACGAGGCTGTAATTCCACCTTAAAAACCGCTACATTGATTTTTTAGATCTTGACGCTAAATGATTTAAGGTGGAATAAAAAAGAGAGTTACGTAGTTCACAGCTCTTTAATAAATATATATATTAATATAAAGTTATTTCTATTTATTTATCACACTCATCAGAACAGCAGCTGTACTTCTACTTACTTTAAAATCATGAATCTGATGATTTCTTTATTATAATAATGATAAATGCGGCAGCAGAGTTAGTATCTGTTACCATAGCAACGGCAGCGTTAATATTGATAATAGTGATGTTATATTTAAATCAGTAATATTAGTTTAGAGGGTTCAGCAGCAGGGCCGTAACTAGGAGGTTATCTATACTGAGGATTAGACCCCCCCCCTCTAAAAAAACGACACCAAATATAAACTACTAATATATTTCTGTGATTATATAAAAACTTCATATTTTATATTTTTCAGCAACATTTCTATAAATTTAAATGAACATGAATCTTTAAAGTGTTTATCAGATTCCTCAATAATAATAATTATAACTTGTGGTGTGCTTTCATTTAACATTTAAACACACTGAGTCCTAAAACAAACAAAAAAAGGCGGGAAATAAATCTAAAATAATCTAAATCATCTTATAATAAATCCATCAGGTGTAAAAAAAAGGATTGAAAATGTTTTGAATGAACAGAAAAGCATCTGAGTGAGATCTGAACGTTTTAGCATCACAGCAGCGTGGCTCCGCGTTGCCATGCCAACAGCCAATAATCCCAATAATGATCATTTATAATATAATATATAATATAACATAGGCCTAATAATAAGAGAAGTGTCTGTAAGGTGTGATTTATAATGAGAGGGAGACTCTAGTGGAATAAATCATGTTGGTTATTTTATTATAATTTATATTTTAAAGGTTTAAATCATATTAAATGTTTCCTGGATGTTAATATAAATAAAATAAGCGCGTGGAAACATTTTAAAATGTCTGTTTCTGACCCCGCGCGCCTCTCTCCACGCGCCCTCTCCACGCGGCCTCTCTGCGCCTGTGTGTGTGTGTGTGTGTGTGTGTGTGTGTGTGTGTGTGTGTGTGTGTGTGCGTGTGTGTGTGTGTGTGTGTGTGTGTCTCGTGTTGTTGTCACATTTCTCCAACATGAAGCCGCCGGGAGGAAAAACTTAACTACACAAACCTCCCTGGAAGCAGCAGGCTGACATGACACCGTGTTTACGCACATTTTACGCACATTTTTACGCACGGAGGAAAAAAAAAAAAAGAAAGAAAAAAAAGGAAAAAAAGAAAGAAAGCGGCTTTGGGGAGAAAAGCAGCCTCCTCTGTGCTTCAACAGTCTGCTGCGATCTGACACACAAATCACCTCCGCGTGTCTTGACCGTGTCCGCGTGCCCTCCGGATCCCCTCTCTGTTTATTTTCCCTGTGAGTCTGGATGTAAACAGGTTTGGAGACGCCGAAGGGGGAAATATTTGAATCGGAGGAGTGTAAATATGAGGAGCGGCGGGGATTTGGGTGTACACATGCACGGTGTGTGTTTTCCAGCTACGGGTTTAGTTTAGGTGGGGAGGGGGGGGGGGGGAGGAGAGGGGGAGGGGGGGCAGTGTTGATAGGGGTGAGTGTGTTTTCCACGCTGTAAAAAGAGTGTCGGCACTGCTGAGCTGTTTGGGCGTGAAAACCCTCAGAAAGTCTCATTTCCTTCTCAAATAAACACAAATATAAAGAATTAATGATAAAAATGAATCAATAATAATATAAAGTTTCATTTATTATAAAAAATGAAGCGTTTTTATTTTAAAATGAGCTTAAATCTGACGGATAGAGCCTTTTAGTTTCTCCACAAATCAACAAATCATAAAACAAATGATTCATATTAAAAATAATAAAAGAGATAAAAACCTCTGATGTCATAATATCTGATTTATTATAGTTTAAAATAATAAATATATATAATAAATGTGTTTACAGAGAGAAGCAGCCGTGCAGAGAGACAGCTCTGGTTGGACACTTTTTGCAGCGGGCTCAGTATTGGTGCATGTGTGTGTTTCCCTGTGCGTCATGATTGGCTGAGAGCGCAGAGGACGCCTTAATATTTAATACTAATGTCCCCCTGGTTGGCTGAGGACTGGAAAGGTCCAACCAATGTTTTTTACTTGCTTTAGTGGCTGCGGCTCCCTAATTAATTGCAGCTATCTGTCTCCTATCGATGTGTGTGTACATGTGTGTTGTGTGTGTGTGTGTGTTTCCTTTTTTCTCCCCAAACCGAACATGAAATAGTTTGTTGGGCTATACTTTCTTTCTTCCTCCTATCTATCCCCCCTTCCTCTCCTTTCCCGTCCTGGTTCTCAGAGACAGGACAGATTGAGACCCAGCTGTGTTCGTCGCTTTTTTGCTCCTCGTTGCCATTTTCCCCCTCAGTGCTCGGTGATGTTGGATATGGGAGAGCGCAAAGAGGTGAAAATGATTCCTAAATCGTCGTTCAGTATAAACAGTTTGGTGCCTGAGGCCGTTCAGAACGACCACCAGAACCACCACAGCCAGAACCAGAACCAGAACCAGCATCACCACCAGCACCAGAGCCACGAAGCCGAGCAGAAGGCTCCTCCGCCGGCCGCGCACCAGGACGCCAAACCGGATCCTAAAAGTGACTCCACGAGCCAGGACAGCTGCCCGGAGGACAAGGAGAAGCAGGAGGAGAAGAAGGACGGGAAGGACGGGGACGGGTCCGCGGGGAAGGACGGAGAGAAGAAAAGCGGCAAGTATGAAAAACCTCCTTTTAGTTACAACGCGCTGATCATGATGGCGATCCGGCAGAGTCCCGAGAAGCGGCTCACCCTCAACGGCATCTACGAGTTCATCATGAAGAACTTCCCGTACTACCGGGAGAACAAGCAGGGCTGGCAGAACTCCATCCGGCACAACCTGAGCCTCAATAAGTGCTTCGTGAAGGTTCCTCGGCACTACGACGACCCGGGGAAAGGGAACTACTGGATGCTGGACCCGAGCAGCGATGACGTCTTCATCGGCGGGACGACCGGGAAGCTGCGGCGGAGGTCCACCACGTCCCGGGCCAAGCTGGCCTTTAAGCGGGGGGCCAGGCTCACTTCCGGGCTGACCTTCATGGACCGAGCCGGCTCCCTGTACTGGCCCATGTCCCCCTTCCTGTCCCTGCACCACCCGCGCGCCGGCAGCGCTCTGGGCTACAACGGGACTTCCTCCGGTTACCCGGCTCACCCCATGTCTTACAGCACCATGCTCACGCAGAACATGGGCAGCAACCACACGTCGTTCCCGTCCTCTAACGGGCTCAGCATGGACCGGCTCGTGGGCTCGGACCTGCCGTACGCGACCCATCACCTGACGGCTGCGGCCCTGGCGGCCTCCGCGGTGCCCTGCGGCCTCTCCGTGCCTTGCTCAGGGGCAACTTACTCCCTGAACCCGTGCTCGGTCAACCTGCTGGCCGGACAGACCAGTTACTTTTTCCCGCACGTGCCGCACCCGTCCATGAGCACGCAGAGCGGCACCGGCTCCTCCTTGCAGGCTGCCCGGGCTTCGGCCTCTAATTCCCCGCAGGCTCCGTCCTCCTCCTCCCTGCCTTGTGACTCTCTGAGGCCGGCTCTCTCCGGCTCTCTGCCGGCCTTCTCCTCGGGACTTTCCGGGGGTTTATCTGACTATTTTACGCATCAGAACCAGGGCTCGACCTCCAACCCGCTTATACACTAACACCCCCCCCCCCCCACCTACCACCACCACCACCACCCACCCAAACCCCCAAAAAACAACCCTCCACCTTCCCTTCACCTCTCCACCACCCATCCATCCTCTCCATCCTTCCCTCTCAAGGAGTGAAAATCTTAAAAATGAACTGGAACTGTAAGTTGAACATTTTACACTGATGAACATTTACATTGTAAAAAAAATGAACAAAATTATTATAAACTATAGAAAAAAAGAGGAAGAGACTAAAACTGCAAAAACAAAAACAAAAAAAAAAGCAGCACAGAGAAAGCAGCCCTGAAGTTTCCAGGTATTTTTTAATATTATTATTATTATTATTATTATTATTATTATTATTATTATTATTATGCTTCTTCTTCTTCTTCTGCTCCATCTTCTCTCGCAGTTTTAAGTTGTGTGTACATATTGTCTGTTTCTAAGTGTTTCCGGGTTTGTCTCTGTATAGTTTTCTGTCAGTCAGCGCGTGCACAATGTGACCTGAGGATGATGAAGAGACGCTGATGTAGTTGTTGATGATGATGAAGGAGGCTTTTACCTTTTTACCTTTTTTTTTTTTTTTTTGTTAAATTTAGAGAATGTGTATTTAAAATAGTTTTGTCTAATTTTTGAGATTAAAAAAAAAAAAAAAAAGAAGGTAAAAATAATAATAATGATAATAATGATATTTCTAATAGCCGTTTTTTTTTGCCCGCATGTTTTTGCAGTATTATAAAAACATCATGCGGGTTAGAAATTAAAAAAAAAAAAAAAAAAAAAAAGCGGCGGAGAATGATTTTATTTTATTTTACAAAAAAAAAAAATTTAAACACTAATTTTTTTTTTTTTTTTTTTTTTTTTAAATTTGTATTTTCTATAAAGTTAAATGTGTTTTTATTTTATTTTGAAAAGCAGAAAGCAAAAGCGACTCTTGGCTTCCCGCCGTTTAAAAAGTCCAGAAACTTAAAAAAAAACAAACTGTTCATGTCTTTTTTTCTTTTTTCTTTTTTCTTTTTTTCTTTCTTTTTTTTTTATAGACCAAAGAAATCAGGTTTTTATTTTATTTTGAAGGTAAATGTAGTTTTCAGTATTCAGCTGCATCACATAACAAGAGGCCTGATAGTAAAAGTAGAGGAAGAAAAGGAGTGTGTGAGTGTGTGAGTGTGTGAATGAAGGAGTGACTGTTGCCTCCTTCACTGCAGAAAACATCCAATTAAACCAGATTTATTATATTACAGCAGTTTATTTTATTTTACATTTATATTAAAAAAAAAAAAACCCAAAATGTAAAATAAATGAGTCGGTGCAGCTGCCTTATTATTAATATTATAATAATTATTATTTAAAAGGAGAGGAGGAGAGGAGAAGCAGCGTGGAGTTACACCTCCTCTCTTCTTCTGCTCTGTAGGAAATAAAATAATCCACATTTCTATTTAATTTAATTTAATTTAATTTAAATGAGATTATTTTGGGTACTTGTCTGGTTCTGGTTCTCTGGATGTTTCCCGCAGTGGCAGCAGCTTCATGTCATGTGACTACTTCTTCTTCTCTCACTGTAAAACACACGGACTCACGCTCCTTTCTTCTTCTTCTTCTTCTTCTTCTTTTTTTTTTCTTCCATTTTTTATTATTCGTATGATTAGTAACAAAAAAAAAGAAAAAAAGAGAAAGAAAGAGGAAAAAGTGTCTATTTGTAATTTGAATTTGGGTTTTTTTTACTTTCTCTTTTAAAAAAAAAGAAAGAAAGGAAGAACAATGTAAAAAAAAAGAAAGAAAAGAAAGAAAAAAATCCGTTTGTTTGACAAGAAGAAGAAAACAAAGCCTCATATCTTAAATATACTGAATGATTGTCCTTTAATTGTCTTTAATCGTCTCTAAAGAAAAAAAAAAAGCTACACGGTTTTTCATGGTTGTGATAATATTGTGGTCTTTATTCTTATTCTCGTGTTTGTCGCTTTAACAAAAGTTTAAAAAAAAGAGAAAAAAAAATGTTTTAATCATAAAAAAAAAAGAATAAAAAATAAAAGAATAGGTTACATTCATAACTCCCGCCAATCCTTTTGTCTTCTTTGCTCGTCTCGTGCGTGTTTCACTGTTTTAACCTCCAGGTACAAAAAACTACACAAACATCTTTATTTATTATTATTATTATTATTAATGCTCATTTTTAATCTTTCTGCAGAATTTAAGAGTCAATTTAATCTAATTATTTTATTTTGGTGATTTTTTGGCTTAAATTTGAGTTTTTTTAATGAAAGCGGTTCAGCTTTAAATTAAATGTTGATTATTTTAAATGTTGAAATGATTATTTTTTAATTTTCTGACCTGCAGCTTTGAAATAACTCTCCTCCTCCTCCTCCTCCTTATTATAATTATTAATATTATATATTATATATTATAATTCTGAGTGTTTCTGTTTGTTTTATGGCAGATTTCTGTTGTTTGCTGTTGTTGATATTTACGCAGACAAATGCGCAGCAGCGTGTGTGTGTGTGTGTGTGTGTGTGTGTGTGTGTGTGTGTGTGTGTGTGTGTGTGTGTGTGTGTGTGTGTGTAAAGCAGATTTGTTCTCTTTTCTTTGCATCTGGTTGTAAAAGTGTGAAGTGAAGCAGCTCAGAGTTGCGTTCAGGCTCACTGAGTTCAGCTCCGAGGCTCCGCTGCTGCTGCTGCTGCTGCGGCCTCAGAGCCTCCCTCACTGCTTACTGACTGTTTACTGACTGTTTACTGACTGCTTACTGAGTTCATAAATCACCCCAAATATCAGCTATCAATATCAGCACGTGCGCTGTTCGCTGTTTTAACGTCAGACGCTTTGGCGGGTTTTTTTCCGTTGGTTTAGTTTCGCAGCTGAAATCTTTTTAACTGAGCTTCAAACACGTGACATTTATACATTTATACATTTATACATTTATACATTTATACATTTATAGATTTATACATTTATACATTTATAGATTTATACATTTATACATTTATAGATTTATATATTTATACATTTATACATTTATACATTTATACATTTATAGATTTATATATTTATACATTTATACATTTATACATTTATATATTTATAGCTCGTGTTAAGGTTTGCAGATGTTCCAGGTCTGGAGCTTTGTGCCTTTTCTGGGTGCATGTTGTGTGATTTTAGGTTTTTGGGTTTTTTGGTTTCGTGCGTAAAGATCCTCTCCATGTCTCTCTGTCTCTCTGGGTCTCGTGCGTCTCTCTGGGTCTCTGGGTCTCGTGCGTCTCTCTGGGTCTCTGTCTCTCTGGGTCTCTGGGTCTCGTGCGTCTCTCTGGGTCTCTCTGTCTCTGGGTCTCTGTCTCTGGGTCTCGTGCGTCTCTCTGGGTCTCTGGGTCTCGTGCGTCTCTCTGGGTCTCTGGGTCTCGTGCGTCTCCATGCCGTGTTTAGCTGCTCGGACTGTTTCTGCTGCAGGTGTAATTTAACTGATTCCGCTTGAGACCTTGAGACCTTGAGACCTTGAGACGGGGACAGGAAACAGAGCGGGATTATATTTGTGACGTTTCTTTTAGACTCAGACTGAAGCGGAAGTTGAGCTGCTGCTGTTATTCTGTTATTTACGCTGCGTGTTTTCAGATTCCTCAAATTTACGGAGCGTAAAAGACTTAATCTGCTGGTTCTGCTTCATCCACCTGGACCCTCTCCCTGTGTGTGTGTGTGTGTGTGTGTGTGTGTGTGTGTGTGTGTGTGTGTGTGTGTGTGTGTGTGTGTGTGTGGTACCTGACTTCATGTGTTTTGCGGTGAGCGTTTCTTTTCTTTTCTCTTCTCTTCTTTTCTCTCTCTACATTAAACACGACAGATTATTATAGATTTAATATTTCAGGTATTTTTGGATCATGTTTATTTGACTGAAGCTTTTATTTTTTTTTTTGGAGCCGTTTCTCTTTGTGTTTCACAGACAAGCAGAAAAAATGCTGCTTTGTGTTTAAACCTCATTTTTACGCGTTTGGAGTTTCTTCTTCTTCTTCTTCTTCTTCTTCTTCTTCTTCTTCTTCTTCTTCTTCTTCTTCTTCTTTTTTTAATGCTGTTAAATGTGAGATAGGTATATATTAGCAGTTTGGGGTCCAGCAGGTTTCATTAGATCAGCTGCGGGGTTCAGACTGTTTGAATCAGCTGAGCGCGCGCCTCGCTTCTTCTTCTTCTTCTTCTTCTTCTTCTTCTTGTGTTTTTTGGATAAATGAAAATCCCGTTTTCATCCAGCATGTTTGTGATTTCTTCTTCATGCTGCAGGTTTTTATCTTTCCTCTCTTCTTCTCTCTTTTTTCTCTCTTGGAGGATTTTTCTGTCTCGCGCAGCTCTGATCCGGTTTATTGTCGCTTCCGGTGTGTTTTTTTCCTCCTCTTGTTATAAAATCAGTTTATAATGAATATAAATGTGAATGTTTCCGGTTTGCAAAGATGTTAAAATGAACAGAAGCTCCACTCTGACTCTATTTCTGCTATTATAATATATTATATATATTTGGGGAGAAATCAGAAGCTCGCGCGCGTTTTTTCTTCCCTTCTTAAATCAAACTCAAACTTTCTGCTTTATTTTAAAATCTTACCTGAAACTTTAATTATTATTTTTGGCGCTTTTTTTTTTTTTTTTGGCTGCACGTGACAGTCTGCTGATATCTGTCTGCAGGTCAAAGGTCAAACCTTCACAAACACGCAAACAATCACGTGTTTTTCCTCTTCCGGTCTGCCTCAGCTGATCCACGCACTGATACATACATGCACTAAACTCTACGTGCACGTTCATCTCTGCAGCTCGTGCTCGTTAGATTCATCATATTTTATTACATTTAAGCTTTTTTATTAATATTAAACTCATTAAAACACATATCGGAGCTTTTCTCTGCAGACACTCAGCTTCTACTTCCGGCCTCTCAGACTGCTGCAGATATTTGAACCTGCAGCACGAGGCTCATAGTCGGGGTCAAAGGTCAAACCTCCAGTCTGCAGCTAAATGAACATTTTACCGCTCTTTCTTCTTTATTTTATTTTAATCCTCCAGTTTTTAGTTTTAGCTGCATGTTGATTTTTAAATGTGCAACGAGCTGCAGACTGATGATGATGATGATGATGATGTCAGTGTAGTTTCTCTCTCTGTGTGAATCATTAGGAGTTTTATTATTTTATTTTAACCCTTTAAACAATCAGGATGGAAAATTACATGTAAAAAATCCTAACTTGATGTCACTAGTTATGTCATTTACACCTAAAGTAAAACATTTCCTTCATATTTTTAATATATTTTGGATTTTATGAGTTGTATCTCCACCAGGATGCTTTGCCCTTATTAAGGTATAAAATGATCATAATGATAAAAGTCTCTAATTAAACTTTTTATTCATATTTAATGAACTTTTGAGATGCTTGAGTCACTAAAAAAATGATAAATTACTACAAAATAAAAGCCACAAAAAGCCAAATATTCAACATTTCCTTCCAGAAGTCTCTTATTGTTTGAATCATTAGAAATAAATCTGTCATTTACACCTAAAGTAAAATATTTCCTTCATATTTTTAATATATTTTGGATTTTATGAGTTGTATCTCCACCAGGATGCTTTGCCCTTATTAAGGCATACAATGGTGATAATGGTAAAAACACTTAAATGTGTTATTTAACATAGTAAAGTGAAACATTCTGCTCATTAATATCACACATACTAGTTTATAAACTGATTTTTATCATTTCTATCAAAGTATAAACCTACAACAAGCTTCAATTCTACTAATTAAAGGCTCATATACAATTAAACAACCACCTTAACCAATCATGCTCCTTAAAGAGTCTCCTGGTGCACGCTGCCTGGTTAAGTGTTTTTATCATTTTCACCATTTCATGTTTAAAATATTCACATGAAGCCTCCAAACGTTGAATTTCCATCTTTCTGTTTCTCATACTGAAACAATAAGATAAAACTACTTCCTGTTTTGTGTTTGTGAAGCTTTTAAAATATCAAATTAGTTCAAATAAAAGTTTAATTTCACACAACAGCAGCTCAGAGGTGATTTACTGAGAGAAACATTCAAAAAGCTGCAAATCTGCTTTTCACGAGATTTCAAAATAAAAGACAATAGTTGAAAAATCCAAACATGAGACTCAGAGAAAGAGGAAACTCTGAAGCTTTACTTGTTTTTTGTATTAAATTAGAAATATGAAAATATAAATGAATAAAAAAGGAAGAAAAGGAAGAAAAGGAGTTTTATTTTATTTTATTTGAGGCTTTTATTTTGGTAAAAAAAAGCTCAACGCTGCTTTAAACACTGAAAACTGAATATTTTGGCTCCAAACTGAAACAATAGGACAAAACTACTTCCTGTTTTGTGTTTGTGAAGATTTTAAAATATCAAATTAGTTCAAATTAAAGTTTAATTTCACTCTTTTATTGTCTCTATAAAGCTTTAAATCTCGTCTCTTTCGGTTCGTTTCAGCGTCAAATTAGAAAATATGTGAATCCATCGTCTGAGATATTAAAACAAACTACAGAATTATATTTAATATTTCTCATTCTTGGGTTTAAAATATAAACATAAAGCCTCTAAATGTTGAATTTCCAGTTTTCTGTTTCTCATAATGTTAAAAACTTTTCATATTTTTGGCTCCAAACTGAAATAAGTTGAATTGGAGGGTTAGGGTTTAAATGCAACGAGCTGCAGACTGTAATACTGATGATGATGATGATGATGATGATGATGATGAAGATGATGTCAGTGTAGTTTCTCTCTCTGTGAATCATTAGGAGGTTTTTTTTTTAATTTTAACTCTTAAACTGAAGGGTTATAATCCTCCAGTTTAAGGGTTAGGGTTTAAATGCAACGAGCTGCAGACTGATGATGATGATGATGATGATGATGATGATGAAGATGATGAAGATGTCAGTGTAGTTTCTCTCTCTCTGTGTGAATCATTAGGAGGTTTTTATTTTAAATTTAACCCTTTAAATTGGAGGGTTAGGGTTTAAATGCAACGAGCTGCAGACTGTAATACTGATGATGATGATGATGATGATGATGATGATGATGATGATGATGAAGATGATGATGATGATGATGAAGATGTCAGTGTAGTCTCTCTCTCTCTCTCTCTGTGAATCATTAGGAGGTTTTTTTAGAGAACAGCTGTTTGTTGAGTCAGATTTTAATGTTTCTACGAGACGATCGATCAGCTCGTCTCTTTGTTCCTCTGAGCCCGACATCCACCTGTGACCTGTGTGTGTGTGTGTGTGTGTGTGTGTGTGTGTGTGTGTGTGTGTGTGTGTGTGTGTGTGTGTGTGTGACGGCTGCAGCTGCATCGCCTCATCCTGATGTTGTGAGTTTTCCTCGTTTTCATTTGACGAGAAGCTCTTTTGTTTTTCTTTGTGGTCGTTTGCGAGCGGAGGCTGAAAGAGCCGCTGATGACATCAGGGCCGCTTTCACTTTCCCATGATGCTCCGAGGTTTTCAGCCTCCCGCCACGAAGAAGAAGAAGCCGCCGCCGCTCCTTCCCCCCCGCTCGGCGGCGAGGTTGTTTTTTTAGAGGAGAGAATAGATGTGAAGGTGGTGAGACGAAGCTTTTCAGAGACACACACGGCAGCTCAGAGGTGATTTACTGAGAGAGACGTTCAAATAGCTGCAAATCTGCTTTTCACGAGATTTCAAATTAAAAGACAATAGTTGAAAAATCCCAACATGAGACTCAGAGAAAGAGGAAACACTGAAGCTTTACTTGTTTATTGTATTAAATTAGAAATGTGAAAATATAAATGAATAACAAAGGAAAGAAAAGGAAAGAAAAGGAGGTTTATTTTATTTTATTTGAGGCTTTTATTGTGGTAAAAAAAAGCTCCAACGCTGCTTTAAACATTGAAAACTGAATATTTTGGCTCCAAACTGAAACAATAAGAATAAAACTACTTAAATATACTACTACTAAAATATCAGATTAGTCCAATAAAAGTTTAATTTCACACACAGAGCTCAGAGGTGATTTACTGAGAGAGACGTTCAAATAGCTGCAAATCTGCTTTTCACGAGATTTCAAATTAAAAGACAATAGTTGAAAAATCCCAACATGAGACTCAGAGAAAGAGGAAACTCTGAAGCTTTACTTGTTTCTGGCATTAAATTAGAAATGTGAAAAGATAAATGAATAAAAAAGGAAAGAAAAGGAGTTTTATTTTATTTTATTTGAGGCTTTTATTGTGGTAAAAAAAGCTCGACGCTGCTTTAAACACTGAAAACTGAATATTTTGGCTCCAAACTGAAACAATAAGATAAAACTACTTCCTGTTTTGTGTTTGTGAAGATTTTAAAATATCAAATTAGTCAAAATAAAAGTTTAATTTCACTCTTTTATTTTCTCCATTAAGCTTTAAATCTCGTCTCTTTCGGTTCGTTTCAGCGTCAAATTAGAAAATATGTGAATCCATCGTCTGAGATATTAAAACAAACTAGAGAATTATATTTAATATTTCTCATTCTTGGGTTTAAAATATAAACATAAAGCCTCTAAATGTTGAATTTCCAGTTTTCTGTTTCTCATAATGTTAAAAACTTTTCATATTTTGGCTCCAAACTGAAATAAGTTGAAATATAACTGTTAGTTTCTGTTTCTAAAAGCTTAAATCAGGTTAAATCTTTCCTTCTTATTTAATAAAAATGCTTAAAATATTAATTTATATCAGATTTATTCCCACAGATTCAAACAATAAGAAACTTCTGGAAGGAAATGTTGAATATTTGGCTTTTTGTGGCTTTTATTTTGTAGTAATTCATCATTTTTTTAGTGACTCAAACGTCTCAAAAGTTCATTAAATATAAATAAAAAGTTTAATTAGAGACTTTTATTTTGTTACAGGAAGTAAAAGTTCATACCTGTTCACTACGGAGCCGTTTGAGCTTTTTATTATAAATGAAACGAGGCTTTAAAATCAGTTTAATGAGCTTTTAATGGATTAAAATGTCAGAAAATGTTCAGTTTTATGATTTATTGTCTTAAATATAATAAAAAATACAAACTTAAGACTTTAGGAGCTTAAATATAAAACGTTATAATAATAATAAAGTGAATAAATGAAACTCTCAGCAGCAGATATCTGAGTTAATAAATGTATAAATATAAAGAAATGATGATGTAATGTTTAAATATCAGCTGGAAAATATGAATATGAGACCTCAGCATGAAAATAGGTCAAAAATAAAATAATTAAAGTTCAGATTTTAATATTTTAAACCTTTTAAATTTAAGTTTTTGGCACCAAATTTGAAAAAAAAGGAAATAAATGAATAAATGGTGATTATAATATTTATAATATCAGACTTCAAATCCTCAAATAACCAAGGTTTTATGTTTCTGAGGCTCTTAAAAGGAGACTTTGATTTTTTTTTGGCTCCAAATTGAAACTATAAAGAAATAATTAGAAGTTATTAATGATTATTATCTTTAAAATATGAAATAATAGATTAATAAAACCCAAATCAGTCCAATTAAAGCAATTAAAGGGGAGTTTCTTTAGTGTCCACAGACGTTTTTAAACCCTTTAAATCCAGTTTCTTTAATATTTGACCCCAAATTTATAGAAATGATTGAATATTATTAATAATTATTATCTTTAAATCTCTAAATGAATCCAAATCAAAGCATTAAGATGAGTTTTAATGCTGAAAGATGCTTTAAATCCAGTTTCTGAGGCTCATATAAGAATATTTTTGGCTCCAAATTGAAACTATAAAGAAATGATTGGAAGTTATTTATGATTATTATCTTTAAAATATGAAATAAAACCCAAATCAGTCCAATTAAAGCAATTAAAGGGGAGTTTCTTTAATGTCCACAGACGTTTTTTAAACCCTTTAAATCCAGTTTCTTTAATAAGTGGCACCAAAGAATCCAGTTTCTGAAGCTCTTAAAGGAAAACTTTGATTTTTTTTGGCACTAAATTGAAATAATAGATTAAATAAAACCCAAATCAGTCCAAATAAAGCAATTAAAGGGGAGGTCTTTAGTGTCCACAGACGTTTTTAAACCCTTTAAATCCAGTTTCTGAAGCTCTTATAAGAATATTATTGGCTCCAAATTGAAACTATAGAGAAATGATTAGAAGTTATTTATGATTATTATCTTTAAAATATGAAATAAAACCCAAATAAGTCCAATTAAAGCAATTAAAGGGGAGGTCTTTAATGTCCACAGACATTTATAAACCCTTTAAATCCAGTTTCTTTAATAAGTGGCACCTAAGATGCTTTAAATCCAGTTTCTGAAGCTCTTAAAGGAAAACTTTGATTTTTTTTTGGCACCAAATTGAAATAATAGATTAATAAAACCCAAATCAGTCCAAATAAAGCAATTAAAGGGGAGGTCTTTAGTGTCCACAGACGTTTTTTAAACCCTTTAAATCCAGTTTCTTTAATAAGTGGCACCTAAGATGCTTTAAATCCAGTTTCTGAAGCTCTTAAAGGAAAACTTTGATTTTATTTTGGCTCCAAATTGAAATAATAGATTAATATAAACCTAAATTAGTCCCAGTAAAGCAATTAAAGGGGAGGTTTTTAGTGTCCACAGACGTTTTTAAACCCTTTAAATCCAGTTTCTGAAGCTCCTATAAGAATATTATTGGCTCCAAATTGAAACTATGAAGAAATAATTTGAGTTTATTATCCAGAAAATATCAAATATAGGTTTAAATAATCCCAAAGAGTGTAAAGTGTGAAGGGTTAGGGGTTAGGGGGGTCAGGGGGGGTTAGGAGGGTTAGGGTTAGCAGTGAGAGGATGAAATGTGATTTTGGGGTTGGGGGGGTTAGTGTTAGGGGGGCTAGGGGGGGTTTGGGGGGTTAGGGTGAGCACTGTGAGCAGCGAGAGGATGAAATGGGTTAGGGTTGGGGTTGGGGGGTTTGGGGGGTTTGGGGGGGGGGGGGGTTTGGGGGGGTTTGGGGTGTTAGTTTTAGCAGTGAGAGGATGAAATGTGATTTATTGTCCCAGCAGGGTTAGGGGGGCTTAGGGTTAGGTGTTAGGGGGATTAGGGGGGTTTGGGGGGGGGGGGGTAGGGTTAGTGTTAGGGTTCGGGGTGGGTGGGGGTGGGGGGTTAGTGTTAGGGGCGTTTGGGTTAGGGTAGGGGGGTTTAGGGGGGGGGGGGTTAGGGGTGTTAGCGTTAGCAGCGAGAGGATGAAATGTGATTTATTGTCCCAGCAGCTGATCTCATGTTGACAGGGTTATGGTTAGGGTTGGGGGGGGGGGGGGGGGGGTAGTAGGGTTAGGTGTTAGGGGGGGTTAGGTTTGGGGGGGGGTTAGCAGTGTTAGCAGCGAGAGGATGAAATGTGATTTATTGTCCCAGCAGCTGATCTCATGTTGACAGACTCCTGCAGCAGCTCTCTGATCGTCCTGTGATTTCCTCTCTGCTGTGTTTGCTGCTCCGAGATCAACCCCCCCCCTCCTCCCCACCACCCCCCCACCACCCCCCCCACCCCAAAAAAAAAAAACGAGAGAGAGAAGAAAAAAAACACAACAAAGAAAGACTTTCAGCGGCAATTTGTTCATTTCCTAAAGGGAGGGCCGCGAGTTAAACGAGTCCGACTGTAACGCTAGAAGAGAGCCAACAATGGAGCGGCCGAGGAATCCAATATCTGTCAGCTAGATGCTATCTGCTCCATGTTAAATGGGGTGACCAGCAGTCAAAAGACAAAAGGAGCAACAGAAGGACACGGAGGGGAGGGGGGGGGGGGGGGGGGGGGTTTGCAAGACCAGATATTCTTTCTCTCTTTCCTCTCTTTCCTCTCTTTCTTTCTTTCTTGGTGCAACTAAACGAAATATTCCTCCTTTTTGAAACAGTCTAAAATGTCACTTTTGCAGCTTTAAAAAAACCCAAAATTTGCCAAAAAATCAAATTTAACCTGTTTTAACATTTAACAGCTGTAAAAACCCCAAATGCTTTTATTTTGAAATTTTAAAACATTTACTAAAGTGGCTCAAAATGCACATATTATAACCCTTATATAATGTCCAGGGTCTAATTTAACCCATTTTCTTTCTATTTAGAGCTGTAAAAACACCCTAAATGTCTTTTATTTTGAAATTTTAAGACTTTTCCTAAAGTGGTCCTTTTTGAAACAGTCTAAAATGTCACTTTTGCAGCTTTAAAAACCCCAAATTTACCTATAAATTCAAATCTGAAGCAGAATATTAACCCTTCAAATTTAACCCAAATAACAGCTTGTAAAAATCTCAAATGCTTTTATTCTGAAATGTTAAAACATTTTCCAAAATGCACAAAATGTAAATATTTTAATCCTTATATAATGTCCTTTTATTTTGAAATTTGATGACTGTAAAGTGGCCCAAAATGCACCAAAATGCAAATATATTATTCTTTCTTTCTTTCTCTCTTTCTTTCTTGGTGCAGCTAGAAATATTCCTCCTTTTTGAAACAGTCTAAAATGTCACTTTTGCAGCTTTAAAAATCCCAAATTTACCTTTAAATTAAAATTTAACCTGTTTTAACATTTAACAGCTGTAAAAACCCCAAATGCTTTTATTTTGAAATTTTAAGATATTTCCTAAAGTGGCTCAAAATGCACAAAAATTAAAATATATTAACCCTTATATAATGTCCAGGCTCTAATTTAACCCATTTTTCTGTTTAGAGCTGTAAAAACATCCTAAATGTTCTTTTATTTTGAAATTTGATGACTTTTCCTAAAGTGGCCCAAAATGTAAATATTTTAAATGTTCTACTTTTGTATAGATGCTCCAAATAGTTAAGATTTGCACAAAATTTTGAATCTTTTTCTTTCTTTCTTTCTTTCTTTCTTTCTTTCTTTCTTTCTTTCTTTCTTTCTTTCTTTCTTTCTTTCTTTCTCTCTTTCTTTCTTTCTTTCTTTCTTTCTTGGTGCAACTAGAAATATTTCTGATCTGCAGTTAAAGTTTCTACTTTTTGAAACAGTCCAAAAAAATTAAAATCTGAACGAAAAGAGGAAGGATTTTAGGAGAGAAGGAAGGAAAGGAGTAAGGAGGGAGGGAGGAAGGAAGGAAAGGAGTAAGGAGGGAGGGAGGAAGGGAGGAAGGAAGAAAGGAGTAAGGAGGGAGGGAGGAAGGAAGGAAAGGAGTAAGGAGGGAGGGAGGGAGGGAGGAAGGAAGGAAGGAAGAAAGGAGTAAGGAGGGAGGGAGGAAGGAAAGAAGGAAGGAAGGAAGGAAAGGAGTAAGAACAAAAAGAGGAAGGATTTTAGGAGAGAAGTGAGGAAGGAAAGGAGGAGGGAGGGAGGAAGGAGTAAGGAGGGAGGGAGGGAGGAAGGGAGGAAGGAAGGAAGGAAGGAAGGAAAGGAGTAAGGAGGGAGGGAGGAAGGAAGGAAGGAAGGAAGGAAGGAAAGGAGTAAGAACGAAAAGAGGAAGGATTTTAGGAGAGAAGCGAGGAAGCAAAGGAGGAAGGAGGGAGGGAGGGAGGAAGGAAGGAAAGGAGTAAGGAGGAAGGGAGGAAGGAAGAAAGGAGTAAGGAGGGAGGGAGGAAGGAAGGAAGGAAGGAAGGAAGGAAAGGAGTAAGAACGAAAATAGGAAGGATTTTAGGAGAGAAGCGAGGAAGGAAAGGAGGGAGGGAGGAAGGGAGGAAGGAAGAAAGGAGTAAGGAGGGAGGGAGGAAGGAAGGAAGGAAGGAAAGAAGGAAGGAAAGGAGTAAGGAGGGAGGGAGGGAGGGAGGGAGGAAGGAAGGAAGGAAGGAAGGAAGGAAAGGAGTAAGGAGGCCACAGAAAACCAGCGAAGAAGAAGAAGCAGCTAGTTGTGATTGTGTTTCAGGTTTAACCAGAAACAGCTGATCGATATCAACTCTAAACAAACACAGCAGACGATAACGGTGCGTTCAAGTTGAACCAGGAAGTGGGAATTATAAGTTCACAGTCGGAAATGTCAACTGGAACTTTTACGCCTGAAGTCAGATCTGGTAAAAGTCAGACGTAGATATCTGTTCTGTTCGTCAGCAGCGTGAGAGTCGTAGTAACATTTAGTTTATTAGATTTAAATCAGTCGTACACGCAGAGCTGAGATCTGAGAGGATGATTAAACTTTACCTCCACAGACAGAAAGTATGATTCTAGCTTTAACCCTTAAACAGGCCTTACTAGTTATGCCATTTGCACCTAAAGGAAGGAAGGAAGGAAGGAAAGGAGGGAAGAAGGAAGGAAAGGAGGGAGGAAGGGAAGGAAGGGAGGAAGAAGGAAGGAAAGGAAGGAGGGAGGGAGGAAGGAAGGAAAGGAAGGAGGGAGGAAGAAGGATGGAAAGGAGGGAGGGAGGGAGGAAGGAAGGAAGGTAGGAAGGAAAGGAGGGAAGAAGGAAGGAAAGGAGGGAGGAAGGGAAGGAAGAAAGGAAGGACAGATGAAGGAAGGAAGAAAGGACAGAAGGAGGGAACATTTACCCTAACAGCTGAACTTAGATCTGAGGAAGGAAGGAAGGAAGGAAGGAAGGACAGATGAAGGAAGGAAGGACGGAAGGAAGGAAGGAAGGAAGGAAGGAAGGACAGATGAAGGAAGGAAGGAAGGAAGGACAGAGGAAGGAGTCTGTATCTCCTGGTGCACGTTGTCTGTTTAAGGGTTAAGGAGGATGTTAAGGTGCGTTTCTCCAACCAGAAGTCATCATTCGGTGCGTTTCCATGGTGATAACAGCTGACTTCATCATTCTTGTATCCGTAGTAACAGGCGTGTAGTGTAGACTCACTTTAGAGCGTTTAGGAGGCATTTTAGCTGCTGAACTGCTAAAACTCGCTAACTCAGATTCACCACAGACGGGTCGTAGCTACTGTAGCAGTGGACCGATCACATGACGCGTTAAAGAGAAGAACGGCTGCTTTGATTGGCTGAGAGCAAGTCCAGACAATATCCATGGAGGGCCGATATCGAGTCCTACCTACGAAGTAAATTTATCGTACTCAGGATCTTTTCGTTAGCTGAACCGAACACATCGTATTACGAAGTTGGTTTACTGGTTAGTTTACTGGTTGGTTTACTGGCTGGTTTATATAATAATAAAGTGAGCATATGGAGAGCTGATGCCATGACATCACTTCCTGTCTCACCTCTGTAACTCTGTAAAACATTTCACAGCATTTCTTTGATCTTTCGTCTTTCACCTGCTGCTTTGATTGGCTGAGAACAACTCCATATAAATAGCCATGTTTTCTAGCTCTGGGTCGATTGCAGGTATCGTTTGATGGGAGACGATTCGATGCTAGCTGGTATGGAGGACCGATATCGAGTCTTAACTACGAAATAAATTTATCGTACTCAGGATCTTTTCGCTGGCTTCACTGAACCGAACAGATCATTTCAGGAAGCTGTGAATCATCTACCAGCTCAACTCAACTCTGGGTTTCCAGCTATGAGGCGAAGTTGTTAATAACGAGTGATGTCATCGACAGAACCAGGAAGTGTTTTATTATTCAGTTTAAAGCATCAATTATTAGACTGGTTTACTGGTTTACTGGTTTACTGGTTGGTTTACTGACTGGTTTACTGGTTTACTGACTGGTTTACTGGTTTACTGGTTTACTGTTTTACTGGCTGGTTAACTGACTGGTTTACTGACTGTTTGACTGGTTTACTGGTTTACTGACTGGTTTACTGGTTGGTTTACTGGTTTGGTTTACTGGTTTACTGTTTTACTGGCTGGTTAACTGGCTGGTTAACTGACTGGTTTACTGACTGGTTTACTGGTTGGTTTACTGGCTGGTTTACTGGCTGGTTTACTGGTTGGTTTACTGGTTGGTTTACTGGCTGGTTTACTGGTTGGTTTACTGGTTGGTTTACTGGCTGGTTTACTGGTTGGTTTACTGGTTTACTGGTTGGTTTACTGGTTTACTGGTTGGTTAACTAGTTGGTTTACTGGTTTACTGGCTGGTTTACTGGTTGGTTTACTGGTTTACTGGTTTACTGGTTGGTTTACTGGTTGGTTTACTGGTTGGTTACATTCATGGCTAGTTTACTGGTTGGTTTACTGGTTGGTTTACTGGCTAGTTTACTGGTTGGTTTACTGGTTGGTTTACTGGTTGGTTTACTGGTTGGTTTACTGGTTGGTTTACTGGCTGGTTTGGTTTACTGGTTGGTTTACTGGTTGGTTTACTGGCTGGTTTACTGGTTGTTTAGTTTACTGGTTGGTTAACTGGTTGGTTTACTGGTTAACTGGCTGGTTTACTGGTTTACTGACTGGTTGGTTTACTGACTGGTTGGTTTACTGGTTGTTGAGTGGCTGGTTTACTGACTGGTTTACCGTTTACTGGTTGGTTTACTGACTGGTTTACTGACTGGTTTACTGGTTGGTTAACTGACTGGTTTACTGGTTTACTGACTGGTTTACTGGTTTACTGGTTTACTGGTTGGTTTACTGGTTGGTTTACTGGTTGGTTTAGTTTACTGGCTGGTTTACTGGTTGGTTTACTGGCTGGTTTACTGGTTGGTTTACTGGTTGGTTTACTGGTTAGTTTACTGGTTTACTGGTTGGTTCACTGGTTTACTGACTGGTTTACTGGTTGGTTTACTGGTTTACTGGCTGGTTTACTGGTTGGTTTACTGATTGGTTTACTGGTTTACTGGTTGGTTTACTGGCTGGTTTACTGGCTGGTTTACTGGTTGGTTTACTGGTTTACTGGTTGGTTTACTGGTTTACTGGCTGGTTTACTGGTTGGTTTACTGGTTGGTTTACTGGTTTACTGGTTGGTTTACTGGCTGGTTTACTGGTTGGTTTACTGGTTTACTGGTTGGTTGGTTTACTGACTGGTTTACTGGCTGGTTTACTGGTTGGTTGGTTTACTGACTGGTTTACTGACTGGTTTACTGGCTGGTTTACTGGTTGGTTTACTGGTTTACTGGTTGGTTTACTGGTTTACTGGCTGGTTTACTGGTTGGTTTACTGGTTGGTTTACTGGCTGGTTTACATCATAATAAAGTGAGCATATGGAGAGCTGAAGCCATGACATCACTTCCTGTCTGGCTTCTGTCACTCCAAACATTTCACAGCGTTTCTTTAATCTTTAATCTTTCAGCTGCTAAAACAAATCAAACAGTAAAAACTACAAACTCACATTTATAAACTATATATTAATAATAATTAATATAATATTATCTGTATTATCTTATTTATCATCCATAAAAACATAAAACTCACTAATGTTTTATTCTCAGGTCAATTCTTTAACTTTTTAAACTGAAAAACTCTCTTCTTCTGTCCAGCTGTGACATTTAACCCCCGATGGCCCCGGGGGCTGATGGGAAATGTAGTTTATCTTAATGTTAAAGGCCACAAAAAACAGAAAAACAGAATAAGAAACAATATTACGTGTTTATTTTAATTAAATTATGATACTTATGTAAATATATATGGAGTTAACAAGGCTGGAGTTTTATTTATTTATGTATAAATGTTACTGGAGTTAATTTTAAGCCTCTATAATTAATTAAAATAAAAAATAATTGTTCATCATTAGCAGAAAAGATGTGATCCAGTAAAGTAAAATATCTCATATATAAATGGCTCTTTTGAATAATTAAATATTGATGAGTAAATGTGATTTATTGAATGTTTCAGTTGCTGCAGTTTGTTTATTAATTACTATAAAATGATTAATATACAGTATGGAAGCTCTTTAGTGCCATAAAAAACACATTAAATTATTATTATTTAAATTGACAGCTGATTTAACTACTGACAAAGACTCAATTAATTTAATTAAAAATAATAAATAGATTAAACTTTAAATTAATATGTTAAAAAATGAACATACAGACAAAGTTAAGACAAGCTAAGTTATATATTTAAACGTTTTTAAGTCTAAATAAGTTTTAATTTTAACTCACTTGATCCATTTTTAAATAATTTGGATTTTTTTTATAGTATATTTTTATATTTTCCTCGTGCTTATATTATAATAAGTTATTTTATTAACATGGCAGGTTTGAACTTCCATACATCTGGATAACTTTAGATCTGCTGCGCCGTTATTATATTAATTATTTCTCTTTTTCTCTTATTTCTTCTTCCTTTTTTATTATAAAATTCACATTTCTTCATTTTAAACTGAGATTTAACATTGTGTAAATATATATATATGATATCTGATATAACATGTGGCTTGTGTGTGCGCGTGAGTTCAGCACTTCCGGTCAGATAAATGAACACACTGAGTGATTCTGTTTGTTTGATCCGCGTCACAATAAATCATTTAATCTGTTTTACAGCGCGAGGACAGATTACAGCAGCTGACTCAATGCAAATCTGATTCTTCTGCTTATTGAACAACAGGAGGGTGAAGGTGACGATAATTATTACTGTAGTCTGGATGCACGTGCGCGTGATTATGAAGCATTTTGACACGTTTATCACCTTCAGACTCAATCTGACATTTTACTGTCAGATCCTGCACAAATGTTTCCCGTTTATTTTACATATGTATTTATTTATAAGTGATAAAAGCTCTCAGCCTCGTGCACGTCAGCTGGAGACGAATTCTGGCTTTTAGGTTTGATGTGAGGATTATTATTTTTATTATTATTATTATAATTTTTATTATATATGCACATTTGATTTTAATGGTTTATGCATCAATACATGTTCAAATATTCACATAATTCCCTTTAAACCATGAGAGAGGAGGTTTGCTGCAGGTTTGGCAGCAAAGAGAGAAACGGAGCCGGGTTGTGGTGACATTGTGTGCGTGCGTGTGTGAGAGCGCGCGTGCGTGTGTGTATTTTGCATGATTTTACCGTAATTACGCGCTCCGGTTTTTTCTTCTTCTTCTCCTCCTGCATAAATATCCAGTCTGTCTGAGTGTGTGACGACACTGGGACACCACGTGTTGTGCTGTGACACCTGTGCTCGAGAGGAGGTGTGTGTGTGGCGCGAGCACGAAGCGCGTGGCCGCCAGACAAACCCACTGTCTGTGTTTCTTTATTTACTATTATTATTATTGCAGAGAGAGTTTTACGCACTTTAACGCATGAATGAAACTGAGTGAAATGTGTCCTGTCTGTGCGTGTGTGTCCGTGCGTGTGTGTGTGTGTGTGCATGTGTGTGTGCGCGCGCGTGCAGGAGATTTTTTTGCACAAATTGAGGCCGACCAGCTCTCCTCTCTGTGTCTCGTGGCGCGTTGAAAGGCCGCAGGACGCAGCACCGGAGCAGCCGCGTCACTTTATTCTGCTTTTATTTTTTCTGTCATCAAATCTCAGTTTAATGGAAGAGATTTATTCTGCAGCACACGCGCACGCTCCTCCTGCTGAGGTGCGTTCATGTTACCGAACAATGGACCTCAGCCTGCAGACAGAGAGCTGCAGCAGTGGCGGGAATACTTCATATGTTCCCTTTTTTTTATTTCCGCCAAAAAAAAAAAAAAAAAAACGGAACAAAAATCTCTTTTAAAATTTAAAATTCAACAAATGAACTCAGAAATATGAAAAACTGTTAAATGATGAAACCTGATGATGAGTTCAGAGTTCAGGGTTCAGACCTGCAGCTCCACCTCACTGCGGATGGAGACGCGTTTAAGGCCTGCAGGGTTTCAGAGCCTCAGAGCCTCAGGGGTGAAACCACACCAACACACACACACACACACACACACACACACACACACACACACACACACACACACACACACACACAGATCTCATTCAGTCACACACACATAATTAAAAACTGACTATTTAAAGATTATATGATAGAATATTAAATGAATGTGTTTTTAGAGGCTGAATTAAAAACAGTTTTTAATGTTTTAATGTTTTTCTGACATATTTAAATATTTTATTACAGTTTTATTTAAGTTTTACACTGAAAATCACACATTAAATAAAACTATTACAAACCTGTCAGTGAGCCACACACACACACACACACACACACACACACACACACACACACACACACACAGATTGAAACTTATCGGCCTCCACTGTGAGTTTTATTTTAGAAGGTTCTCCAAAATCAGACGATAAAGAAAAATCTTCTTTATTTTCTATTTCAGATTTAATATTTATAATATTTATAATATTTATAATCTTTATATTAAAGATCAAATATTTAAAGAGTTTATTGTCACAGAGCAAAACTGTGATTACATTACAAACAGGAATAAAAGAGCTGGAAGTTAAAAAACTCATATATACAAAAATAATATACATATATAATAATAATAATAATAATAATAATTAAGGTATATAATGACATCCAGTCTGACCAGAAAACCTTTAATGGAACTCAGACTGACTTTATTCTCTTAATGTGACTACTTCCTGTCGTTTTTCAAACTAAAATCCTCCCAAATATCCCCCCCCCCCCCCCAGCTTTTATTGTCTTATTCTCACATTATAAGAATATTTGATCTTTTCTCTGGAACCTCATGATTATATTTTATATTTTATCAACCAAACTATTAAAATCATCTTTTTAGTATTTTTAGTAGTCTGATCAGAAACCTTTAACCTGGAACTTAGACTGACTTTATTCTCTTAATGTGACTACTTCCTGTCGTATTTCAAACTAAAATCCTCCCTTTATTTTATATTTTATTAACCAAACAATTAAAAGAAGTATTTATCAGATTCATTGAAAGGAAATCATCTTTTTAATATTTTTAGTTCCTCTGTTGTTTTATTGGAGGTAAAACACGATGCTCATGTTGCATTGTGGGAAATGTAGTCTCAGTGTATTTGTGTAGTTTGATGCATTTTAATGGGCAGAAACAAGAAGTAGGTTAATCTGTCTCACTGATGTCTCCTAACTCTTTATTATAATAATAATAATAATAATAATAATAATAATAATAATAATAATAATAACTCAGCTCTGCTCTTTAATCCTGCAGCTTTCAGGTTTCATGTAGTTTGATTCACAGTGAGACAAAATATAATAAATATAATAATAGTATGCAGTAAAAACTAAAAGCACAGAAACAAAGCAGCTGTTTTTACTTCTATACTTTTAATATTTTACATTTCTTAAACATTTAAATCTAACACAAGCTTAAAAAAAAGGTTCATCTTTAATGTTTAATACTTTTTCTGTTTCCCAAACTACAAAAGACTGAAGTTTAAAATAATAAGTTTAATAATATATAATCATAATCTCTGGTGGAAGATTTCCTCCAGATGTTTGAAGACATTTAAAAGTATTTTGTTTTATTTGAATCTGTGAGTAATGTTGATTTATAAAGTTTTCCTCCTTCACAGTAAAACCCATCATCTCCTCACTCTGTGCATAAATTAAATACTGAGCCGTGATTGGCTGCTCAGCTGTGATGTCACAGATCGAGCTGCTGATGTTAAACTCAGAGAAATTAAAGCTAGTTTTTATTTCTGTCTTTTTAAACCACAAACATCCAATAATAATAATAATAATAATAATAATAATAATAATAATAATAATGATAATGATAATAATGATAATATTAATAATAAAGTTAAATAAATCAAAGTTGAGTTTCTTCACATTAATAATTAATCTTATTTAATTTAAAAGTGATCAGACTTCAGCTTTAGTTCAACATTAGTTTTTATTCCTGCTGTAAAAACATTTAACATTAATAATAATAATAATAATAATAATAATAATGTAATAAATGTTTCTGTGAAGCTCATTAATGTTAAAATACACCAGAAGATAAAAACCTTTCTACTCTTAAACTGTCTGAAAGTAGAAATAAACACCAGAGATTCATTAAAAGCAGAATATATTATAATATATTATTATATATTATAAAGTTGAACTAGTTATAAAGTATTCTGAGAAGCTTTAGAGCACATTAACAATAAAACCTGAGTGTCTGCATCAGATGAGCTCAATAAAACATTTAATAAAACATTTAAACAGCTTAAAATGAAACTTTTAAATCAAACTGCATGAAAACACTTTTATTATAAACTGTAAATGTGTGTCACAGTAAATAAAGTCCTACCTGCAACGTTTCCTGTTAACATGATGAGAGAAAGATGAAGGTCTTAGTTTATATATAAAGTCATATTTATTAATATTAAACTAACAACAGAGGAACTTTAACTTTAATGTAAAATATAAATGTAACTTTATAACTGTGAACATTTATTAAAGTTGTGTATAAATGTTTTTTCTAGTATTTTATTCTTTATCACTTTTATTAAACATATAAAGTTTGAATCAAAAACAGCTTGTGTGAATTTATCCTTTAATCTCTCACACAGACACACACAGACACACACACACACACGCACACACACGCACACACACGCACACACACACACACACACACACGCACACACACGCACACACACACACACACACACACACGCACACACACACACGCACACACACACACACACACGCACACACACACACACACACACACGCACACACACACACACACACACACGCACACACACGCACACACACACACACACACACACACAC